>NC_090348.1:49939239-50206739 GCF_035084215.1 Heptranchias perlo | reverse complement strand
GTCCGCACAGGAACTGCAGAGTGAGAAATCAGGGCCCACAGCTCTCCATTTCCTTATGTGCTGTCAGTGGGTAGTAGATAGCATCAATTCAGCCCTCATTAATAAACCCCCCAAACCCCTCGATTAGATTCCAGCCTGAAACTCATTCCCAGATATCTGCTTTCCTATATATAAACCACCCGAACCCCTCAATTAGATTCCAGCCTGTAACTCATTCCCAGATATCTGCTTTCCTATATATAAACCACCCGAGCCCCTCAATTAGATTCCAGCCTGTAACTCACTCCTGGGTATCCGTTATTCTAAATATAAACCAACCGGGCCCCTCGATTAGATCACAGTCTGTAACTCACGCGCAGCTATCTGTTATTGTATACATAAACCCCCTGAACTCCTCGATTAGATTCCAGTCTGTAGCTCACTCCCGGGTATCTATTATTCTATATATAAATCCTCCCAAAACCCTCGATTAGATTCCAGTCTGTAACTCACTCCCGGGTATCTATTATTCTACACTTAAAGCACTCAATCCAATCAATTCGATTCCAGTTGGTAACTCATTCCTGGGTATCTGATATTCCATATATAAACACCCAAATCCATCGATTACATTCCAGTCTCTAACATACTCCAGTGTTCAGCTATTCTATATATAAAGCATCCGAATCCCTTGATTAGAATCCAGACTGTAACTCACTCCTGGGTATCCGTAATTCTATACATAAAGTACCTGAACCCCTCGGTTAGATTCCAGTCTGGAGCTCACTACTGGATATCAGTTATTCTATATATAAACCACTCGATCCCCTTGATTAGATTCAGGTCTGTAACTCACTCCCAGATATCTATAAGTCTGTATATAAACCACGTGAATCCCTTGATTAGATTCCAGCCTGTAACTCACTCCCGGGTATCTGTTATTCTATATATAAACCCCCCCGAGCCTCTCAATTGAATTCCAGTCTGTTACTCACTCCCGGGTATCTGTTATCCTATACATAATGCACCCGAACTCCTCGATTAGATTCCAGCCTGTAACTCACTCATGGGTATCTGTTATTCTATATATAAACCATTCATTCAAATACCTTGATTAAATTCCAGCCTTTAACTCACTCCTGGGTATCCATTATTCTATAAACAACCCGAGTCCCTTGATTAGATTCCAGCCTGTAATTCATTCCCGGGTATCTGTTATTTAATATATAAAGCTGCCAACCCTTGATTAGATTCCAGCCTGCAACTCATTTGGAAAGTGGGTAGTTGGATCCAAAATGGGCTCAGTGGCAGGAAGCTAAGGGTAATGGTCGACGGGTGTTTTTGTGACTGGAAGGCTGTTTCCAGTGGGGTTCCGCAAGGCTCAGTGCTAGGTCCCTTGCTTTTTGTGGTATGTATTAATGATTTGGACTTAAATGTAGGGGGCATGATTAAGACGTTAGCAGATGATACAGAAATTGACCATGTGGTTGATAGTGAGGAGGAAAGCTGTAGACTGCAGGAAGATATTAATGGACTGGTCGGGTGGGCAGAAAAATAGCAAATGGAATTCAATCCAGAGAAGTGTGAGGTAATGCATTTGGGGAGGGCAAACAAGGCAAGGGAATACACAATAAATGGGAGGATACTGAGAGGTGTAGAGGAAGAGAGGGACCTTGGAGTGCATGTCCACAGATCCCTGAAGGTAGCAGGACAGGTAGATAAGATGGTTAAGAAGGCAAACGGGATACTTTCCTTTATTAGTCAAGGCATAGAATATAAGAGCAGGGAGGTTATGCTGGAACTGTATAAAACACTGGTTAGGCCACAGGTAGAGTCACCACATTACAGGAAGGATGTGATTGCACTAGAGAGGGTACAGAGGAGATTTACGAGGATGTTGCCAGGACTGGAGAATTTTAGCTATGAGGAAAGATTGGATAGACTGGGGTTGTTTTCTTTGGAACAGAGGAGGCTGAGGGGAGATTTAATTGAGGTGTACAAAATTATGAGGGGCCTAGATATGGCCCCCTTCTGTGCCATAAATTTTCTACGATTCTATGATTTCCAGTATTCGTTATTCTATATATAAACAACCAAGCCCCTCTATTAAATTCCAGCCTGTAACTCACTCCTGGTTATCTATTGTTCTGTATATGAAGCACCTGAATGCCTCAATTAGATTCCAACCTGTAACACACTCCCGGGTATCTGTTATAAATAAACCATGCAAACCCCTCGATTAGATTCCAGTCTGTAACTCAGTCCCAGGCAATGTTCCCTCTAATTTTATTTGGCCATGTGCGGAATAAATTTGGGTTTGTGCACTGATATAAGGCTGTGTGTGCCACCTTAAAAAAAAATCACAACTTTGAATAAAACATCTTTTTTGAAAACATTATTCAGGGTATATAACAAACAGAACAAATGTACATAATAATGGATAATTGTTACAATTTAATGTTATATTGGCTGATAAATTTATATAATTTATAAAATGGGTTTCTTAAGTTGCACTAGGATTGAGCAGACCAGTCTCATTATATTTTATTAAAAATGATCTGTTGGGAACGATTCAAATCAGCTTTTTGTTGAATCAGCTTAATGACTCTGATTCAAACATAAATAAATAAATAGTGTGCAATCAGAATTTTTTAATTGAGTCAGAAATACAAAACAGCTGTAAAATCAGTCAGTGTGAATTTGGGGATAGGGAACAGTTTAATTAAAGCTCCCCCCAACCCCAACCTCCATTGAATCCTCAGCAGGGTTTAAAAAATTATTGCATTACAATTGTACATCTTGCAGGTCTCATTAGTTTTGTCTGCCTCCATGTAAAGCAGGGAGCAGTTTGGTCATGAGCCCCTCATCTGTGATTGGGTGGAGGTGCCTGGTCTGTGATTGGCCACTGACAAACGTATCGGTTTTGCCAATTAGTTTAAATTTTACTTCCTGGGCTGGTATCGGCACAGCCAATCAGCTGCTCGCTGACTGCATTTCCCAGCAATGCGGTAAACAATGCAGCGGCTGGGGCCGGAGCCGCAGAATTGGACACGCATGCAGCTTAGAGGGAACAGTGCTCCCGAGTATCTGTTATTCTCTATATAAACCACCTGAACCCCTCGATTAGATTCCAGCCTGTAACTCACTCCCGGGTATCTGTTATTCTATATATAAACCCCCCGAACCCCTCGATTAGATTCCAGCCTATAACTCACTCCCGGGTATCTGTTATTCTATATATAAAGCCCCCGAACCCCTCGATTAGATTCCAGCCTATAACTCACTCCCGGGTATCTGTTATTCTATATATAAAGCCCCCGAACCCCTCAATTAATTTCCAGTCTGTGACTCACTCCCAGGTATCTGTTATTCTATATTTAAACCACCCGAGTCCCTCAATTAGATTCCAGTCTGTATCCCTCATACTTGATCAGCAGTGTCAGGCTTGTCTCTGATTTCTTACCTAGTGTTTCAATGGGTGCTCCTTTGAAGATGATGCGGTAGCTAGTGATGAACACAGCCCCCTCTGCTGGGAGTATGTGAGGGCCTCCCAGGGAACCTCCTACTGCCTCCTCCCGTCCATCAGGCATCAAGAAGACTCTCAGCCCTTCCATTACCAGCTCCTCGCCAATCAGTAGAGTGGGGCGCAGAAGTTTAGGCTAAAGACAGGAATCATTAATGACAAAAATAAATTGTATTTGTGACATAAAAAGGAGCTGCCTTTAAACCTCTCATTTTCACCCTCGATACTCAATTCTACAGTATCTCAGGCACATTATCTCTAGAAATATTATGAATTCCTCCTAAATTCTGATCTGTAACATTCCACAGTTGGAATTACTGGGTATGAATTTTGCCAATGTCTGGTACAGTTGTGTGGAGGGACAGGTAGTTCACCATGAACTGACAATTCTCTCACCTTCTGAATGGGGGGCAGGCGCTTGCTTTCTCGATGGACAGCATCCAATGTTTCAATGTGCATCTGGACAATGTCTGAAAAACGAGAAACATCAAAACACATTGTAACATAAAGCCCAAAGCAAAGAAAGATCACCCAGCACAGCAGATAGTGGGACAGGGTAGATAGAAACAGACTGATTCCACTGGTTCAGGGGTCTAGAACAAGGCTACACAGATAACAAGATTTAGGACAGAGAGCAGGAGAACCTTTTTGTTTTTTTAAACAAAGGGTTGTGAGGCTGTGGAATGCATGACCAGAGATATTGAGCAGAGACCATGTCAACATTTAAGAATAGGTTAGATAGATGGTTGAGTAAATCACCCTCACTCCCAGGACAGGTACAGCACGGGTTAGATACAGAGTAAAGCTCCCTCTACACTGTCCTATCAAACACTCCCAGGGCAGATACAGCAGGTGTTAGACAGAGTAAAGCTCCCTCTACACATAAGAACATAAGAAATAGAAGCAGGAGTAGGCCATCCGGCCTCTCGAGCCTGCTCTGCCATTCAACAAGATCACGGCTGATCTTCTACCTCAACACCATTTTCCTGCACTATCCCCATATCTCTCGATGCCTTTAATATCTAGAAATCTATCGATATCTGTTTTGAATGTACTCAATGACTGAGCCTCCTCAGCAATCTGGAGTAGAGAATTCCAAAGATTCACCACCCTCTGAGTGAAGAAATTTCTCGTCATCTCAGTCCTAAAAGGCCTACGCTTATTCTGAGACTGTGACCCCTGGTTCTGGACTCCCCAGCCAGGGGAAACATCCTCCCTGCATCTACCCTGTTGAGCCCTGTAAGAATTTTGTATGTTTCAATGAGATCACCTCTCATTCTTCTAAACTTGAGAGAATACAGGCCTAGTCTACTCAATCTCTCCTCATACGACAATCCCGCCATCCCAGGAATCAGTCTGGTGAACCTTCATTGCACTCCCTCTATGGCAAATATATCCTTTCTTAGGTAAGGAGACCAAAACTGTACTCAATACTCCAGGTCCGGTCTCACCAAGGCCCTATATAATTGCAGTAAGACTCTTTACTCCTGTACTCAAATCCTCTTGTAATAAAGGCCAACATACCATTTGCCTTCCTAATTGCTTGCTGCACCTGCATGTGAGCTTTCAGTGACTCGTGTATGAGGACACCCAGGACCCTCTGAACATCAATATTTCCCAATCTCTCACCATTTAAAAAATACTCTGCATTTCTGTTTTTCCTACCAAAGTGGATAACTTCACATTTTTCCACATTATATTCCATCTGCCATGTTCTTGCCCACTCACTTAGCCTGTCTATATCCCCTTGAAGCCTCTTTGCATCCTCCTCACAACTCACATTCCCACCTAGTTTTGTGTCATCAACAAACTTGGAAATATTACATTTGGTCCCCTTCATCCAAATCATTGGTATAGATTGTAAATAGCTGGGGCTAAGCACCGATCCCTGCAGTACCTCACTAGTCACAGTCTGCCAACCTGAAAAAGACCCGTTTATTCCTACTCTCTGTTTTCTGTCTGTTAACCAATTCTCAATCCATGCCAGTATATTACCCCCAATTCCATGCACACTAACTTTATTCACCAACTTCCTGTGTGGGACCTTATCAAAAGCCTTCTGAAAATCCAAATACACCAAATCCACTGGTTCCCCCTTATCTATTCTACTAGTTACATCCTCAAAGAACTCCAATAGCTTTGTCAAACATGATTTCCCTTTCATAAATCCATGTTGACTCTATCAAATCCTATTATTATTTTCTAAGTGTCCTGTTATCACATCCTTTATAATAGATTCTAGCATTTTCCCTACCACTGATGTCAGGCTAACAGGTCTGTAGTTCCCGGTTTTCTCTCTCCCTCCTTTCTTAAATAGTGGGGTTACATTGCTATCCTGCAATCTGCAGGAACCGTTCCAGAATCTATAGAATTTGAAGATGACAACCAATGCATCCACTACCTCTATAACCACCTCTTTCAAAACCCTGGGTTGTTGATCATCAGGTCCTTGGGATTTATCGACTTTCAGACACTTTAATTTCTCTCTCACCAGGCCCTTGGTTCTCTAGTATTTCTGGAAGGTTTTTTGTGTCTTCTTCCGTGAAGAAAGACACAAAGTATTTGTTTAATTTCTCTGCCATTTCCTTATTCCCCATTATAAATTCTCCAGTCTCTGTCTGTAAGGGACCCACATTTGCCTTCACCAGTCTTTTCCTTTTTACATACCTATAGAAGCTTTTACAGTCCATTTTTATGTTTCTCGCTAGTTTACTCTCATATTCTATTTTCCCTTTCTTTATCAATTTCTTGGTCCTCCTTTGCTGAATTCTAAAATGCTCCCAATCCTCAGGCTTACTGCTTTTTCTGGCAGCTTTATATGCCTCTTCCTTTGATTTAATACTATCTTTAATTTCTCTTGTTAGCCACGGTTGGACCACTTTTCCTGTTGGGTTTTTGTGCCTTAAAGGAATATATATTTGTTGCAAATTATGTATTAATTCTTTAAATGCCAGCCATTGCCTGTCTACCATCATACCTTTTAATGTAGTCCCCCAAATCAACCACAGCCAACTTGCGCCTCATACCTTCGTAGTTACCTTTGTTTAGATTTAAGACTCTAGTTTCGGATTGAACAACATCAGTTTCAAACTTAATGAAGAATTCTATCATATAATCTAAACTGCCCCATCAAACACCCAGGCAGGTACAGCACAGGTTAGATACAGAGTAAAGCTCCCTCTACACTGTCCCATCAAACACTCCCAGGGCAGGTACAGGGTTAGATACAGAGTAAAGCTCCCTCTACACTGTCCCATCAAACACTCCCAGGGCAGGTACAGCACGGGTTAGATACAGAGTAAAGCTCCCTCTACACTGCCCGATCAAACACCCAGGCAGGTACAGCACAGGTTAGATACAGAGTAAAGCTCCCTCTACACTGTCCCATCAAACACTCCCAGGGCAGGTACAGCACGGGTTAGATACAGAGTAAAGCTCCCTCTACACTGCCCCATCAAACACCCAGGGCAGGTACAGCACAGGTTAGATACAGAGTAAAGCTCCCTCTGCTCTATCCCAATAATGTCCCTCAGCATCAGCTTCACAAAAACATTCAATACTGCACCTTGTTAATTTTTTTAAATTACCCACACCAGACATCCTGTGGATTTGCTGAGAGATTTTTCCAATTTAGTGTTGGACAGGGGGCCCCTTCAGCGCCGGAAAGGGGGCCCCTTCAGCGCCGGACAGGGGGCCCCTTCAGCGCCGGACAGGGGGCCCCTTCAGCGCCGGACAGGGGGCCCCTTCAGCGCCGGACAGGGGGCCCCTTCAGCGCCGGACAGGGGGCCCCTTCAGCGCCGGACAGGGGGCCCCTTCAGCGCCGGACAGGGGGCCCCTTCAGCGCCGGACAGGGGGCCCCTTCAGCGCCGGACAGGGGGCCCCTTCAGCGCCGGACAGGGGGCCCCTTCAGCGCCGGACAGGGGGCCCCTTCAGCGCCGGACAGGGGGCCCCTTCAGCGCCGGACAGGGGGCCCCTTCAGCGCCGGACAGGGGGCCCCTTCAGCGCCGGACAGGGGGCCCCTTCAGCGCCGGACAGGGGGCCCCTTCAGCGCCGGACAGGGGGCCCCTTCAGCGCCGGACAGGGGGCCCCTTCAGCGCCGGACAGGGGGCCCCTTCAGCGCCGGACAGGGGGCCCCTTCAGCGCCGGACAGTTTAATACCGGACAGGGCACAGTTTATTCCTGAACAGGGGACAGTTAGTGCTGTAGACCATTAGGACCAGAAAGGAAACAATCAGAATTCATTTCAAGTGAGATCTCTGCAGCCAATGACAGGAAAGCTTCAACCACCAATGTGAGTGAGGTCTAAATTTTTTTTTATGGGATGTGGGGGTCGCTGGCGAGGCCGGCATTTATTGCCCATCCCTAATTGCCCTTGAGAAGGTGGTGATGAGCCGCCTTCTTGAACCGCTGCAGTCCGTGTGGTGAAGGTTCTCCCACAGTGCTGTTAGGAAGGGAGTTCCAGGATTTTGACCCAGCGACGATGAAGGAACGGCGATATATTTCCAAGTCGGGATGATGTGTGACTTGGAGGGGAACCTGCAGGTGGTGTTGTTCCCATGTATATAAGAACATAAGAAACAGGAGCAGGAGTAGGCCAATCGGCCCCTCGAGCCTGCTACGCCATTCAATAAGATCATGGCTGATCTGATCCTAACCTCAAATCTAAATTCATGTCCAATTTCCTGCCCGCTCCCCGTAACCCCTAATTCCCTTTACTTCCAGGAAACTGACTATTTCTGTTTTAAATTTATTTAATGATGTAGCTTCCACAGCTTCCTGGGGCAGCAAATTCCACAGACCTACTACCCTCTGAGTGAAGAAGTTTCTCCTCATCTCAGTTTTGAAAGAGCAGCCCCTTATTCTAAGATTATGCCCCCTCGTTCTAGTTTCACCCATCCTTGGGAACATCCTTACCGCATCCACCCGATCAAGCCCCTTCACAATCTTATATGTTTCAATAAAATCGCCTCTCATTCTTCTGAACTCCAATGAGTAGACTCCCAATCTACTCAACCTCTCCTCATATATCCGCCCCCTGATCCCTGGGATTAACCAAATATGCTGCTCTTGTCCTTCTAGGTAGTAGAGGTCACGGGTTTGGGAGGTGCTGTCGAAGAAGCCTTGGCGAGTTGCTGCAGTGCATCCTGTGGATGGTACACGCTGCAGCCACTGTGTGCCGGTGGTGAAGGGAGTGAATGTTTAGGGTGGTGGATGGGGTGCCAATCAAGCGGGCTGCTTTGTCCTGGATGGTGTCGAGCTTCTTGAGTGTTGTTGGAGCTGCACTCATCCAGGCAAGTGGAAAGTATTCCATCACACTCCTGACTTGTGCCTTGTAGATGGTGGAAAGGCTTTGGGGAGTCAGGAGGTGAGTCACTCGCCGCAGAATACCCAGCTTCTGACCTGCTCTTGTAGCCACAGTATTTATATGGCTGGTCCAGTTAAGTTTCTGGTCAATGGTGACCCCCAGGATGTTGATGGTGGGGGATCCGGCGATGGTAATGCCGTTGAATGTCATGGGGAGGTGGTTAGACTCTCTCTTGTTGGAGATGGACATTTCCTGGCGCGAATGTTACTTGCCACTTATGAGCCCAAGCCTGGATGTTGTCCAGGTCTTGCTGCATGCGGGCTCGGACCGCTTCATTATTTGAGGGGTTGCGAATGGAACTGAACACTGTGCAATCGTCAGCGGACATCCCCATTTCTGACCTTATGATGGAGGGAAGGTCATTGATGAAGCAGCTGAAGATGGTTGGGCCTATGACACTGCCTTGAGGAACTCCTGCAGCAATGTCCTGGGGCTGAGATGATTGACCTCCAACAACCAATACCATCTTCCTTTGTGCTAGGTATGACTCCAACCACTGGAGAGTTTTCCCCCTGATTCCCATTGACTTCAATTTTATTAGGGCTCCTTGGTGCCAAACTCTGTCAAATGCTGCCTTGATGTCAAGGGCAGTCACTCTCACCTCACCTCTGGAATTCAGCTCTTTTGTCCATGTTTGGACCAAGGCTGTAATGAGGTCTGGAGCAGAGTGGTCCTGGCGGAACCCAAACTGAGCATCGGTGAGCAGGTCATTGGTGAGTAAGTGCCGCTTGATAGCACTGTCGACGACACCTTCCATCACTTTGCTGATGATTGAGAGTAGAGTGATTGGCCGGATGGATTTGTCCTGCTTTTTGTGGACAGGACATACCTGGGCAATTTTCCACATTGTCGGGTAGATGCCAGTGTTGTAGCTTTACTGGAACAGCATGGCTAGAGGCGCAGCTAGTTCTGGAGCACAAGTCTTCAGCACTACAGCCGGGATGTTGTCGGGGCCCATAGCCTTTGCTGTATCCAGTGTACTCAGCCGTTTCTTGATATCTCGTGGAGTGAATCGAATTGGCTGAAGACTGGCTTCTGTGATGGTGGGGATATCGGGAGGCGGCCGAGATGGATCATCCACTCGGCACTTCTGGCTGAAGATGGTTGCAAAAGCTTCAGCCTTATCTTTTGCACTCACGTGCTGGACTCCGCCATCATTGAGGATGGGGATGTTTACAGAGCCTCCTCCTCCCGTTAGTTGTTTAATTGTCCACCACCATTCACAACTGGATGTGGCAGGACTGCAGAGCTTTGATCTGATCCGTTGGTTGTGGAATCACTTAGCTATGTCTATAGCATGTTGCTTCCACTGTTTAGCATGCATGTAGTCCTGAGTTGTAGCTTCACCAGGTTGGAACCTCATTTTTAGGTACGTGTGGTGCTGCTCCTGGCATGCTCTTCTACACTCCTCATTGAACCAGGGTTGATCCCCTGGTTTGTTAGTAATGGTAGAGTGAGGAATATGCCGGGCCATGAGGTTACAGATTGTGCTGGAATACAATTCTGCTGCTGCTGATGGCCCACAGCGCCTCATGGATGCCCAGTTTTGAGCTGCTAGATTTGTTCTGAATCTATCCCATTTAGCCATGATGTGGAGATGCCGGTGATGCACTGGGGTGGACAAATGTAAGGAATCTTACAACACCAGTTTATAGTCCAACAGTTTTATTTGAAAATCACAAGCTTTCGGAGCTTTTCTCCTTCGTCACACCTGACGAAGGAGAAAAGCTCCGAAAGCTTGTGATTTTCAAATAAAACTGTTGGACTATAACCTGGTGTTGTAAGATTCCTTACATTTATCCCATTTAGCATGATGGTAGTGCCACACAACACGTTGGATGGTATCCTCAGTGCGAAGACGGGACTTCGTCTCCACGAGGACTGTGCGGTGGTCACTCCTACCAATACTGTCATGGACAGATGCATCTGCGACAGGTAGATTGGTGAGGACGAGGTCAAGTAAGTTTTTCCCTCGTGTTGGTTCGCTCACCACCTGCTGCAGGCCCAGTCTGGCAGCTATGTCCTTCAGGACTCGGCCAGCTCGGTCAGTCGTGGTGCTACCGAGCCACTGCTTGGTGATGGACATTGAAGTTCCCCACCCAGAGTACATTCTGTGCCCTTGCTACCCTCAGTGCTTCCTCCAAGTGGTATTCAACATGGAGGAGGACTGATTCATCAGTTGAGGGAGGGCGGTAGGTGGTAATCAGCAGGAGGTTTCCTTGCCCATGTTTGACCTGATGCTATGAGATTTCATGGGGTCCAGAGTCAATGTTGAGGATTCCCAGGGCCACTCCCTCCTGACTGTATATCACTGTACCGCCACCTCTGGTGGGTCTGCCCTGCCGGTGGGACAGGACATACCCAGGGATGGTGATGGAAGAGAATGGGATGTTGGCTGAAAGGTATGATTCTGTGAGTATGGCTATGTCAGGCTGTTGCTTGACTGGTCTGTGGGACAGCTCTCCCAATCTTGGCACAAGTCCCCAGATGTTAGTGAGGAGGACTTTGCAGGGTCGACTGGGCTTGGTTTGCCTTTGTCGTGTCCGGAGTCACACATAGGCCAGACCGGGTAAGCACGGCAGGTTTCCTTCCTCAAAGGACATTAGTGAACCAGATGGGTTTTTACCACAATCCAGTAGTGTCATGGCCACCATTACTGATACTAGTATTTTAATTCCAGATTTTTATTTAATTACTTGAATTTAATTAATTGAATTTAAATACCCCAGCTGCCATGGCGAGATTTGAACTCATGTCTCCAGATTATTAGTCCAGGCCTCTGGATTACTAGTCCAGTAACATAACCACTATGCTACCGTACCCATAGGATGAAAGACAAGTCTGACCGACTGCATCAGTCTAACCCTAATGCAGTCCCTGAATTTTACAATTATGGACAACGATGTTTTGTCCCCATGACTGAGTGAGTGATGCTAACTGAACCATTTCTGCTGTTGGTTCCTAGTGGGAATGGCTATGTTTGGGGGACTGAGTGGGAAGTTTAGTGTCTACATTTTGGTAGCTATGGAGTGATCACGGTTGTGCTCCCTGCACATAGAGACTGTGGAATGACCCAGACGGGAGAGCTCACCTTACCTGGTAAATTGGCGTGAAGTGCTTTCAAGTGGTCATTACTGACACCGCTCTCTGTGCACACTTTATCCACAAATCGGTTGATGAATCGAACGACCGAGTTTGCCACGTCAGATATCTCCGCATCCTCAAACCCACTTTCAGTATCGTAGCTCTCGGCCACACTGCCTGC
Organism: Heptranchias perlo; assembly: GCF_035084215.1. Taxonomy (NCBI): domain Eukaryota; kingdom Metazoa; phylum Chordata; class Chondrichthyes; order Hexanchiformes; family Hexanchidae; genus Heptranchias; species Heptranchias perlo. Next base: position 50,194,607 of record NC_090348.1, on the reverse strand, counting down.
AATGCTGTAGGAGGGAGGGTCGATTAGGGCAGAGTACGGAAGCCTGCTACAGCATCTCGACCAGCATTTACAGTTAGAAAACAGGCTGGAGTTTCACTGTCCGTGAGTGACCACTAGCACAGGCTGGAGTTTCACTGTCCGTGAGTGACCACTAGCACAGGCTGGAGTTTCACTGTCTCTCTGTGAGTATAATCATAGAATGGTTACAGCACAGAAGGAGGCCATTCCACCCATAGAGCCCATGCTGGCTCTTTGTAAGAGCAATCCAGTTAGTCCCATTCCCCCGCTCTCTCCCCGTAGCCCTGCAAATTTTTTCTCTTCAAGTACTATTCAATGCCTTTTTGAAATCCACGATTGAATCTGCCTCCACCACCCTTTCAGGCAGCACATTCCAGATCATAACTACTCGCTGGGTAAAAATGTTTTTCCTCATGTCGCCTTTGGTTCTTTTGCCAGTCGCCTTAAATCTGTGTCCTCTGGTTCTCTGCCCTTCCGCCAATGGGAACAGTTTCTCTTTATTTACTTTATCTAAACCTTTCATGATTTTGAACACTTCTATCAAATCTCCTCTCAACCTTCTCTGCTCTAAGGAGAACAACCCCAGCTTCTCCAGTCTATCCAAGTAACTGAAGTCCCTCATCCCAGGAACCATTCTAGTAAATCTCTTCTGTACCCTCTCTAAGGCCTTCACATCCTTCATAAAGTGCGGTGCCCAGAATTGGACACAACACTCCAGTTGTGGCCAAACCAGGGTTTTATAAACGTTCAAAATAGCTTCCTTGCTTTTGTACTCTATGGGACCGATATTAGGAGGGAGGCGGACAGAGATCTTCTTCCCGGTGGACGGGAGGAAGTGGCCTTCCTTGCCACCACGAAGTTCCTGGCTCGAGGTGGCAGAGGAGGTCACCAGCACCACCAACATATCACGCACCTGCATACGGTGCAGGAGGTGCTTCAATGACCTAAGTAGGTCAGCCGAAGTGAGTACACTTACTCATTCCCCTACACTCCATCTGCCACATCACTGCCCCCACCTCACATCTCCTTCTGCACTGCCAATACTACTCTATCACATCACTCCTCACACCCACTCAAAGCTCATCCTCATCTTACCTGCACTTACTCATCCCACCACGACCACTCAACCCAATCCTCATACAATCTCATGGTTCTGTCTCATACTCACCTTCTCATGCATCTCTTTCACGGTCAGCCTCACCCCACCTGCCACTACCTGTGCTGCAGCCACAGGGCATGCATCACGTATGTGTAGTAGGAAGCGTAAGGAAAATGTGTAGTGAGCATGAAGGGGATGCACAAGGGTGTTTGAGGGTTTGTCATGGTTTTTACTTATATTTGATTTCTGATCAACTCATATTACATATTATATTGTCACCACTTGGCCATTCTTGACTGGGTTGTGCAATAACGCCCTTTCATGAGGTTCTCCATGAACACCCTTGATGCCACCCATTGGGTCACCCTACAGTGGATGTATGTATAGTTGCACAACTACTTTGTGCAGGTGCCTGTTGTGCAGCACTGTGTTGTGTAGCTCCACGTGGCAGAGGTGGACGGCATGCCTGACGAGGCTGGTGATGTTGCTCGTCCTCCATTAGAGTGATGAATGCAGCAATGGACCCCCCCTCATCCTGACGGTGTGAGTGTGAGGGGGTCCACAAAGTAGGTAAATGTGTTTGGACAGCAGAGTTTAGGGTATGATTTAATAATTTGGAGTGTGGAGACAATGGCGTGGCAGGCAAAACTTTGTCTGAGGTGACAGAGTGCCCTGCTACCTGTTAAACGGACCTGTTAAATGGACCTTTGCAGCTGCCACTGGCTGCTGGCTGCAACACGTCTGTTTAAACAGGGAGTGCTTCCCCCAGCATGGGAAACACGATCTGGGCAGTCCAAAATCCGAATCCTCCTAAAATCTCCAACTAATGAGGTCTGTAAACAACCTCAAATACACAGATAATGATCTTAAGTGGGATCCCGCCAGCTTTCATTGCTGGTGGGAGTCCCACATGCGGGGGCTGCGCGCGCACCGATTCGCGTCATTGGGGAACCCGGAAGTGGGTGGGTTGGAGCCGGGCTCCAGACCCGCTCTGGGAATCCCCAATTTTAGGAGCCCCCCCCCCACCACGAACGGACCAGCTCGGCCATCCGAAAATTGACCCCTATGTCTCTATTTATAAAGCCCAGGATCCCATATGCTTTTTTAGCCGCTTTCTCAACCTGTCCTTCCTGCCAACTTTAAAAATTTGTCCACATATACCCCCAGGTCTCTCTGTTCTTGCATCCCCTTTAGAATTGTACCATTTTGTTTATATTGCATCTTCTCGTTCTTCCAGCAAAAATGTATCACCTCGCACTTCTCTGTGTTAAATTTCATCTGCCACGTGTCCGCCTATTCCACCAGCCTGCCAATGTCCTCTTGAAGTCTATCACTATCCTCCTCATTGTTTACTACATTTCCAAGTTTTGTCTCATCTGCAAATTTTGAAATTGTGCCCTGCACACCCGAGTCCAAGTCATTAATAAAGATCAAAAAAAGCAGTGGTATTAGTACTGACCCCTGTGGAATACCACAGTGTACCTTCCTCCAGTTCGAAAAACAACCGGTCACTAATACTCTTTGTTTCTTGTCGCTTGGCCAATTTCGTATCCATGCTGCCACTGCCCCTTTTATTCCATGGGCTTCAATTTTGCTGACAAGCCTATCATGTGGCACTTTATCAAACGCCTTTTGGAAGTTCATATAAACATCAAACCACTCTGTTACCTTATCAAAAAACTCAATCAAGTTAGTTAAACACAATTTGCCTTTAACAAATCCGTGCTGGTTTTCCTTTATTAATCCACGCTTGTCCAAGTGACTATTAATTCTGTCCCGGATGATCGTTTCTAAAAGCTTCCCCACCACCGAGGTTAAACTGACTGGCCTGTAGTTGCCGGGTTTATCCTTACACCCTTTTTTGAACAAGAGTGTAACATTTTAGCTATGAGGAAAGATTGGATAGGCTGGGGATGTTTTCTTTGGAACAAAGGAGGCTAAGGGGAGATTTAATTGAGGTACATAAAATTATGACAGGATTAGATAGAGTGGATAGGGAGGCCTATTTCCCTTAGCAGAGGGGTCAGTGACCAGGGGGCATAGATTTAAAGTAATTGGTAGAAGGATTAGAGGGGAGTTGAGGAGAAATTTTTTCACCCAGAGTGTGGTGGGGTCTGGAACTCACTGCCTGAAAGGGTGGGAGAGGCAGAAACCCTCAATTTAAAAAGTACTTGGATGTGCACTTGAAGTGCCGTAACCTGCAGGGCTACGGACCAAGTGCTGAAAAGTGGGATTAAACTGGATAGCTCTTTTTCGGCCGGCAAGGACACGATGGGCCGAATGGCCTCCTTCCGTGCCGTAACTTTCCATGATTCTATGATCTGCAATTCTCCAGTCCTCTGGCACCATCCCCCCCATATCCAAGGAGGTTTGGAAGGTTGTGGCCAGCACCTCTGCAATTTCCACCCTTACTTCCCTCAGCAACCTAGGATGCATCCCATCCAGACCGGGTGACTTTTCTACTTTAAGTACCGCTAGCCTTTCTAGTACCTCATCTTTATCAATTTTTAGCCCCTCCAGTATCTCAACTACCTCCTCTTTTACTGTGACTTTGACAGCATCTTCCTCCTTGGTACAGACAGATGCAAAGTACTCATTTAGTACTTCAGCCATGCCCTCTGTCTCCATGCGTAGATCTCTTTTTTGGTCCCTAATTGGCCTCATCCCTCCTGTTACTACCCATTTACTACTTATATGCCTATAGAAGACTTTTGGATTCCCTTTTATGTTAGTACAGGCTGGGGTTTCACTATCTTGCTGTGAGTGACCACCAGTACGGGCTAGGATTTCACTGTCTCGCTATGAGTGACCACTAGTACACGCTGGGGTTTCACGGTCTCGCTGTGAGTGACCACCAGCACAGGCTGGGATTTCACTGTCTCTTTGTGAGTGACCACTAGCAAACAAGGTAGCCAATTGGATACAAAATTGGCTTGACAACAGAAGACAGAGGGTGGTTGTAGAGGGTTGTTTTTCAAACTGGATGCCTGTGTCCAGCGGTGTGCCTCAGGGATCGGTGCTGGGTCCGCTGTTGTTTGTTATTTATATTAATGATTTGGATGAGAATTTAGGAGGCATGGTTAGTAAGTTTGCAGATGACACCAAGATTGGTGGCATTGTGGACAGTGAAGAAGGTTATCTAGGATTGCAACGGGATCTTGATAAATTGAGCCAGTGGGCCGATGAATGGCAGATGGAGTTTAATTTAGATAAATGTGAGGTGATGCATTTTGGTAGATCGAATCGGGCCAGGACCTACTCCGTTAATGGTAGGGCGTTGGGGAGAGTTATAGAACAAAGAGATCTGGGAGTACAGGTTCATAGCTCCTTGAAAGTGGAGTCACAGGTGGATAGGGTGGTGAAGAAGGCATTCGGCATGCTTGGTTTCATTGGTCAGAACATTGAATACAGGAGTTGGGATGTCTTGTTGAAGTTGTACAGCACATTAGTAAGGCCACACTTGGAATACTGTGTACAGTTCTGGTCACCCTATTATAGAAAGGATATTATTAAACTAGAAAGAGTGCAGAAAAGATTTACTAGGATGCTACCGGGACTTGATGGTTTGACTTATAGGGAGAGGTTGGATAGACTGGGACTTTTTTCCCTGGAGAGTAGGAGGTTAAGGGGTGATCTTATAGAAGTCTATAAAATAATGAGGGGCATAGATAAGGTAGATAGTCAAAATCTTTTCCCAAAGATAGGGGAGTCTATAACGAGGGGACATAGATTTAAGGTGAGAGGGGAGAGATACAAAAAGGTCCAGAGGGGCAATTTTTTCACTCAAAGGGTGGTGAGTGTCTGGAACGAGCTGCCAGAGGCAGTAGTAGAGGCGGGTACAATTTTGTCTTTTAAAACGCATTTGGATAGTTACATGGGTAAGATGGGTATAGAGGGATATGGGCCAAGTGCAGGCAATTGGGACTAGCTTAGTGGTATAAACTGGGCGACATGGACATGTTGGGCCGAAGGGCCTGTTTCCATGTTGTAAACTTCTATGACTCTAATGATAAAGTAAGCAAGGGATGTCCTGACCTGTTTGTCACGAAGCTGTTGCTGACACTCTCCATGTCTCCAATGCCTGTACTGCGCAGCAGACGGTTCTTGCTGGTGTCAAGTGGCAGGAGCAGGTAGGTGAGGCGATTACCGTAGTGAATGGCCTGACTATACACTGTGCTCTCCTCTTTATCAATCAGCTCTTGCTGCTTCTCTTTGCTCCGAGTTGGCCACAGGCGTAACTGTCCTGCTGCCACTTCCAATGCTGATTTCTGCTGCTTCTCCGCACTGACACATCCCTTCAAAAACACAAAGGCTAGAATTCTCACAGCACCAGTCTTTGCAATCTTTCACCATGGAAACCTGCACCTGAATACATCACACACTTAAACAACAGCTCAGCTCCTTCTCTGCAGTTCTCATCCAATCTCTTGGTGTGGGGTGAACATGAAGGCGTTTGGCCAAGAAACCACTGATAAAAGCTGAATAAAGACTAGTTTTATGAAGAGGGTCACAGAGCACAAAAGCAAAGGGATAATGCAAAGTCCGCCAAATCCTTGAGGCTGCATTTAGAAAATACAGGATGGTGATGTCAGTAAAGACGTCATAGGGAGCGCTGATTGGGGAATGCTGATCCCGCGATTCCCGACACTCACTGTGATGGGGGAACGCTGATCCCGCGATTCCCGACACTCACTGTGATGGGGGAACGGTGATCCCGCGATTCCCGACACTCACTGTGATGGGGGAACGCTGATCCCGCGATTCCCGACACTCACTGTGATGGGGGAACGGTGATCCCGCGATTCCCGACACTCACTGTGATGGGGGAACGGTGATCCCGCGATTCCCGACACTCACTGTGATGGGGGAACGGTGATCCCGCGATTCCCGACACTCACTGTGATTGGGGAATGCTGATCCCGCGATTCCCGACACTCACTGTGATGGGGGAACGGTGATCCCGCGATTCCCGACACTCACTGTGATGGGGGAACGCTGATCCCGCGATTCCCGACACTCACTGTGATGGGGGAACGCTGATCCCGCGATTCCCGACACTCACTGTGATGGGGGAACGGTGATCCCGCGATTCCCGACACTCACTGTGATGGGGGAACGCTGATCCCGCGATTCCCGACACTCACTGTGATGGGGGAACGGTGATCCCACGATTCCCGACACTCACTGTGATGGGGGAACGCTGATCCCACGATTCCCGACACTCACTGTGATGGGGGAACGCTGATCCCACGATTCCCGACACTCACTGTGATGGGGGAACGCTGATCCCACGATTCCCGACACTCACTGTGATGGGGGAACGCTGATCCCACGATTCCCGACACTCACTGTGATGGGGGAACGCTGATCCCACGATTCCCGACACTCACTGTGATGGGGGAACGCTGATCCCACGATTCCCGACACTCACAGCGATTGAGGAACAGCGATCCCGCGATTCTTCGGCCGGACTCAGTGACCCTCGGGGAGCCCCCCACAACTCAGTGACCTTCGGGGAGCCCCCCCCAACTCAGTGACCCTCGGGGAGCCCCCCCCCCCCAACTCAGTGACCCTCGGGGAGCCCCCCCCCAACTCAGTGACCCTCGGGGAGCCCCCCCCCAACTCAGTGACCCTCGGGGAGCCCCCCCCCAACTCAGTGACCCTCGGGGAGCCCCCCCCCAACTCAGTGACCCTCGGGGAGCCCCCCCCCAACTCAGTGACCCTCGGAGAGCCCCCCCAATCAGTGACCCTCGGGGAACCCCCCCCCCACTCAGTGACACTCGGGGAACCCCCACCCCACTCAGTGACCCTCGGGGAGCCCTTCCTACTCAGTGACCCTCAGGGAGTCCCCCCACTCAGTTGGCGGTTCATTACTTACTGTTTCCGAGAGATCGTCACCATCGATTTCCAAGTACAACGCTCGGATATGGTTCTGCACATCGCTGTAGAACATGGCCTCCCAGAACTGGAGGTTGGCCCACACCAGGTGCTCCTGTACACAGCTGTACGCAAACTGGGTGACCCCGGAGCCCAGCTTCTGCAATAGTGATGTATCTGGTTAAACATTATGTGTAATTACCAGGCCAGCATTCAGATCTACACAACAATTGTCAAATCCACAATCAACAGCAAAACAAACAACAACAACTTGCATTTACATAGCGCCTTTAACAGAGTAAAACAACTCAATTGTTGCACAGTGTGTGTCCTGGCAGCAAGTCAGTCCTGCAGCAGATCGGAAGCCTGTGCTGTCCTGTGTTTGTGTGCAGGTCTCTCTGCGCTGTCCTGTGTTTGTGTGCAGGTCTCTGTGCTGTCCTGTGTTTGTGTGCAGGTCTCTCTGTGCTGTCCTGTGTTTGTGTGCAGGTCTCTCTGCGCTGTCCCGTGTCTGTGTGCAGGTCTCTGTGCTGTCCTGTGTTTGTGTGCAGGTCTCTCTGCGCTGTCCCGTGTTTGTGTGCAGGTCTCTCTGCGCTGTCCCGTGTTTGTGTGCAGGTCTCTCTGCGCTGTCCCGTGTTTGTGTGCAGGTCTCTCTGCGCTGTCCCGTGTTTGTGTGCAGGTCTCTCTGCGCTGTCCCGTGTTTGTGTGCAGGTCTCTCTGCGCTGTCCCGTGTTTGTGTGCAGGTCTCTCTGCGCTGTCCCGTGTTTGTGTGCAGGTCTCTCTGCGCTGTCCCGTGTTTGTGTGCAGGTCTCTCTGCGCTGTCCCGTGTTTGTGTGCAGGTCTCTCTGCGCTGTCCCGTGTTTGTGTGCAGGTCTCTCTGCGCTGTCCCGTGTTTGTGTGCAGGTCTCTCTGCGCTGTCCCGTGTTTGTGTGCAGGTCTCTCTGCGCTGTCCCGTGTTTGTGTGCAGGTCTCTCTGCGCTGTCCCGTGTTTGTGTGCAGGTCTCTCTGCGCTGTCCCGTGTTTGTGTGCAGGTCTCTCTGCGCTGTCCCGTGTTTGTGTGTAGGTGCCTGTGCTGTCCTGCGTGTTTTTGAGGGGGCACTTACTCTGCAGAAGGCTGTAACCAGAGGGAGTAAAGCCGCAGCAACTGTATGCTCATCCAACGGAGTACAATCCTGTAATAAAAAAAAACAAATACAGGTCACTGCACCTCTGCAGCACTCCTCCCAGTGTCCCCTCCCCCCGATGTCCCTGTGACCCCTCCCCCCCGTGTCCTAGTGACCCTTCCCCTAATGTCCCAGTGATCCCTGCCCCTGCCTGATTAGAGCCTGTTTCCTGAAAGTGGGTTACACAGTGTTCCGAGGACCGAAGATAAACATAGAGGAAAGCTGCCCTTGAGCTCATCCAGAAGGACCCAATCCCGCATCTCCCATCAAGGCATCCAACTGTTTCTTTAATGATTCCAAAGCTTATGTATTCCTCTCCCTCAGGTCCATCCATATCTTGATGACTGTGTGTGTGTGAGGAGAGAGGAAGGGAGCAGGGAGAGGAAGGGGAGGGAGAGGAAGGGGAGGGAGAGGAAGGGGAGGGAGAGGAAGGGGAGGGAGAGGGGGAGGGAGAGGAAGGGGAGGGAGATGATAATCTGCCCAAGCTATTACTTGTGACTACCTGCAGTGCACAGTTCATCATACGGACAATGTAGTCGAACTGCTGATGGTCGAGTACTGCTCGATTCTGCAGTACGTGTAAATTCAGTTCCTGTGTGAGGCACTGTCGAGCAGCCCGTCCCTTCAGAGCTCTTAACATTGCAGGCAGCAACTGTACGGAGAGAACCGATTTATAAAATTCAGATAAAAATTCATCATACATAAATAAAAGCTGTCACTTTAAGCAACTGTTCCCAGCTATAGAGGCCACAACTCCATATGGCAAAGCTTGCCTCTCCAAACTGTCGCAGAATGAACCTCCTTCACAGTCTCACTTACACATATTCATCTTCACATCCTCAGTACAGCATGAATTAAATACAGAGCAAAGGTCCCTCTACACCGTCCCATCACTCACAGGGCAGGTACAGCACGGGTTAGATACAGAGTAAAGCTCCCTCTACACTGTCCCATCAAATACTCCCAGGGCAGGTACAGCACGGGTTAGATACAGAGTAAAGCTCCCTCTACACTGTCCCATCAAATACTCCCAGGGCAGGTACAGCACGGGTTAGATACAGAGTAAAGCTCCCTCAATGTGCTTCTGCCACAAATCTCACAGGACCGCTTATGCTGCCCTGGTGTGACATTTTTCCATTGGTCGCACCAGCTGTTCCAGTGTGTCTCTGTGTGAAATCGCTCATTTTCTGGCAAAAATTGCAAATTAGGGAGTGTTCTATATGGGCACCAAGCCCAGTTGGAACTAAGAATCATTAGACAAGGCGAAGCACAACTAGGTAACAGAATATAAAGCTACCTTTTTGGCTTCTAACATTTTGTTTTCAAATATGTAGGCTATGCAATTCCTGACGACCTCTAACCTCCGAGCACTGTTGGCAAGGACAATGCCATTTCGATCGATAACAGCAGCTTTAAAAAAGAAAACATCTTTAAGGAACTGTTCAATCAAGTGAGCTTTTCCCTGCCCTGCCTCCTCCTCCTCCTCCTCGCCCCCCCACCCCCGACGTCTCCCCGGCTTGTCCTCACCCCCCCCCATTCCCGACATCTCCCTGCCCCTGGCCCCGGCCGACTCCTCGCCTACTCCTGCCCCCACCCGGGGGCTGTGCCTTTAATGTCCTTTCTATAATGGGGTGCTCAAAACTGCACCCAGTGCTCGAACTGGGGCCCAACCAAGGTTTTGTATAAATTTATGACACTTCTTTACTCTTGTACTCTCAGCCTCTATTTATAATTCCCACGGTGCCATTGGTTTTTTTATGGCTTTATCTACCTACACTCCCACTTTCAGGGTATTCTGTATTTGAACCCTGGGGTCTCTCTGTTCATCCACACCCTTCAGTGTCTCTCCATTGAGTATATCCTCCCATTCCTTGTTCTTCCTCCCACTATCCACATTAACCGGCCTTTGCCCTCGCCTGTCCATTCCGCTAACCTGTGTCCCCATGTCTTTGACAGTCTCCTCGCTGTTTGCCAAACCACTCACTTTTGTGCGGTCAACAAATTTCGATATCGTGCTCCGTGTCCATATATGTCAAGAGGAGCAGTGGGGCCAGCACTGACCCCTGACCTCCCCCAGGACACTCACCACTGGTAGGTCCCATGGGCACCATGCATTTCATCTCGGCTTTGACCACAGGTGGGGCATTCTTCAGTTTGGCAGTGGCCTGATCGATGATCCACTGCACGGTGCCCTCGTCCAGGTGAGGGAAGGTGTTCTGGTGTAACCGCAGGTGGGAACCCTCGGTTGGTTTCTGTATTTTGTGCATAGCGACTGCTGGGTACGGGTTCTCCTGTTTGAAGGGCAGAGATGAGATGAGATGATGACCTGAGGACTCCTCAGCTGGCTGCACTCATACGTCCACTTACCCTGATTCACGCTGACCCTGGCTCATGCGCACGGCCCAAGTGCACGAAAGCCAGAACAAAAATGAAAATGTGCAGGCTGCCGAATTGTGAAGCTCCCCATCTACTTAGAAACTCAAAAATCTGCAAACTAAACATTTATTTGTCAAGCTCTTTGTCAAGCCATCAATTGATGAACCTTCCTATAGCCAAAAAGATGAACGAACCTTCCTTCCCACACCGCCCCCCACCCCCACACAAAATACCAATGCAAATTCCCAATTTAAAATTACAAAGTCCACATCTGAGCAGGTAAAAAGTTCACAGCCCAAAAATGAAATTATCAAATTCACATCAGCAAACTTTCCAGAGCCTCTCCCGTGAGTGTATGTCAAGGTGTCACATGCTGAGTAACTGTTATCGATTTCTAACTGGGGACGTACATTCCGGTGAAGTTGTTCTGATAGTTCCTTTACGTGTTTCAGAACTCTCTGTGGGTTTCCTTCCTCCAATCGTATTCTCTCAATTTCATTCGCCACCAACTGTAAACGGAAACAGGAAACATTCACTGGTTTCATCCTTCATCACGGTCAGAATCTAACATCAGCTACAAGAGGAGCACTCAATCGTGGAGCCCTGTTGTGGAGCCACAGGCCCGGCACGGGGCAGCTACCGACCCACAGGACCGGCACGGGGCGGCTACCGACCCACAGGACCGGCACGGGGCGGCTACCGACCCACAGGACCGGCACGGGGCGGCTACCGACCCACAGGACCGGCACGGGGCGGCTACCGACCCACAGGACCGGCACAGGGTGGCTACCGACCCACAGGCCCGGCACGGGGCGGCTACCGACCCACAGGCCCGGCACGGGGCGGCTACCGACCCACAGGCCCGGCACGGGGCGGCTACTGACCCACAGGCAGGGTTGCCCTCCCACACTTTATAGCCACCTGTTTCAGAGGCAGTGGTTAAGACCAGTGTGCAGCCCATCTATCCATCTGCTCTCAGCACAGGGAATGGAAACAGTAATTAAAATCAGGGCCTCCAGCAAGTTGTGGTGCTACTGTTGATAAACAATCTGAGAGTCAGGGAGCCTGCATTAGACGGTCCCAGCAGTCACTCTCTGATTTAAGCCGAGGGTCAGGGAGCCTGCATTAGACGGTCCCAGCAGTCACTCTCTGATTTAAGCCGAGGGTCAGGGAGCCTGCATTAGACGGTCCCAGCAGTCACTCTCTGATTTAAGCCGAGGGTCAGGGAGCCTGCATTAGACGGTCCCAGCAGTCACTCTCTGATTTAAGCCGAGGGTCAGGGAGCTGCATTAGACGGTCCCAGCGGTCACTCTCTGATTTAAGCCGAGGGTCAGGGAGCCTGCATTAGACGGTCCCAGCAGTCACTCTCTGATTTAAGCCGAGGGTCAGGGAGCCTGCATTAGACGGTCCCAGCGGTCACTCTCTGATTTAAGCCGAGAGTCAGGGAGCCTGCGTTAGACAGTTCCAGAGGTCACTGCTGATTACCACCTACCGCCCTCCCTCAGCTGATGAATCAGTCCTTCTCCATGTTCATCACCAATTGGAGGAAGCACTGAGGTTAGCAAGGGCACAGAATGTACTCTGGGTGGGGGACTTCAATGTCCATCACCAAGAGTGGCTCGGTAGCACCACTACTGACCGAGCTGGCCGAGTCCTGAAGGACATAGCTGCCAGACTGGGCCTGCGGCAGGTGGTGAGCGAACCAACACGAGGGAAAAACTTACTTGACCTCGTCCTCATCAATCTACCTGTCGCAATGCATCTGTCCATGACAGTATCGGTAGGAGTGACCACCGCACAGTCCTCGTGGAGACGAAGTCCCGTCTTCGCACTGAGGACACCATCCAACGTGTTGTGTGGCACTACCACCGTGCTCAATGGGATAGATTCAGAACAGACCTAACAGCTCAAAACTGGGCATCCATGAGGTGCTGTGGGCCATCAGTAGCAGCAGAATTGTATTCCAGCACAATCTGTAACCTCATGGCCCGGCATATTCCTCACTCTACCATTACCAACAAGCCAGGGGATCAACCCTGGTTCAATGAGGAGTGCAGAAGAGCATGCCAGGAGCAGCACCAGGCGTACCTAAAAATGAGGTGCCAGCCTGGTGAAGCTACAACTCAGGACTACATGCACGCTAAAAAGCGGAAGCAACATGCTATAGACAGAGCTAAGTCATTCCACAACCAATGGATCAGATAAAAGCTCTGCAGTCCTGCCACATCCAGTCGTGAATGGGTGGTGGACAATTAAACAACTAACGGGAGGAGGAGGCTCTGCAAACACCCCCATCCTCAATGATGGTGGAGTCCAGCACGTGAGTGCAAAAGACAAGGCTGAAGCGTTTGCAACCATCTTCAGCCAGAAGTGCCGAGTGGATGATCCATCTCGGCCTCCTCCCGATATCCCCACCATTACAGAAGCCAGTCTTCAGCCAATTCGATTCACTCCACGTGATATCAAGAAACGGCTGAGTGCACTGGATACAGGCCCTGACAACATCCCGGCTGTAGTGCTGAAGTCTTGTGCTCCAGAACTAGCTGCGCCTCTAACCAAACTGTTCCAGTACAGCTACAACACTGGCGTCTACCCAACAATGTGGAAAATTGCCCAGGTATGGCCTGTCCACAAAAAGCAGGACAAATCCAATCCGGCCAATTACCGCCCCATCAGGCTACTCTCAATCATCAGCAAAGTGATGGAAGGTGTTGTCGACAGTGCTATCAAGCGGCACTTACTCACCAATAACCTGCTCACCGATGCTCAGTTTGGGTTCTGCCAGGACCACTTGCCTCCAGACCTCATTACAGCCTTGGTCCAAACATGGACAAAAGAGCTGAATTCCAGAGGTGAGGTGAGAGTGACTGCCCTTGACATCAAGGCAGCATTTGACCGAGTGTGGCAGCAAGGAGCCCTAATAAAATTGAAGTCAATGGGAATCAGGGCGAAAACTCTCCAGTGGCTGGAGTCATACCTAGCACAAAGGAAGACGGTAGTGATTGTTGGAGGCCAATCATCTCAGCCCCAGGGCATTGCTGCAGGAGTTCCTCAGATGTAAGGAGTCTTGCAACACCAGGTTATAGTCCAACAGTTTTATTTGAAATCACAAGCTTTCGGAGGCTTCCTCCTTCGTCAGCTTGTGATTTCAAATAAAACTGTTGGACTATAACCTGGTGTTGTAAGACTCCTTACATTTGTCCACCCCAGTCCATCACCGGCATCTCCACATCATGGTTACTAGGAGTTCCTCAGGGCAGTGTACCAGGCCCAACCATCTTCAGCTGGTTCATCAAAGACCTTCCCTCCATCATAAGGTCAGAAATGGGGATGTTCGCTGATGATTGCAGTGTTCAGTTCCATTCGCAACCCCTCAAATAACGAAGCAGTCCAAGCCCACATGCAGCAAGACCTGGACAACATCCAGGCTTGGGCTGATAAGTGGCAAGTAACATTCGCTCCAGACAAGTGACAGGCAATGACCATCACCAACAAGAGAGAGTCTAACCACCTCCCCTTGACATTCAACGGCATTACCATCGCTGAATCGCCCACCATAAACATCCTGGGGGTCACCATTGACCAGAAACTTAACTGGACCAGCCATATAAATACTGTGGCTACAAGGGCAGGTCAGAGGCTGGGTATTCTGTGGCGAGTGACTCACCTCCTGACTCCCCAAAGCCTTTCCACCATCAACAAGGCACAAGTCAGGAGTGTGATGGAATACTCTCCACTTGCTTGGATGAGTGCAGCTCCAACAACACTCAAGAAGCTCGACACCATCCAGGACAAAGCAGCCCGCTTGATTGGCACCCCATCCACCACCCTAACATTCACTCCCTTCACCACCTACGCACAGTGGCTGCAGTGTGTACCATCCACAGGATGCACTGCAGCAACTCGCCAAGGCTTCTTCGACAGCACCTCCCAAACCCGCGACCTCTACCACCTAGAAGGACAAGAGCAGCAGGTACATGGGAACAACACCACCTGCACGTTCCCCTCCAAGTCACACACCATCCCGACTTGGCAATATATCGCCGTTCCTTCATCGTCGCTGGGTCAAAATCCTGGAACTCCCTTCCAAACAGCACTGTGGGAGAACATTCACCACACGGACTGCAGTGGTTCAAGGCGGCTCACCACCACCTTCTCAAGGGCAATTAGGGATGGGCAATAAATGCCGGCCTCGCCAGCGACGCCCACATCCCATGAACGAATAAAAAAAAATACTCTCTGATTTAAGCCGAGAGTCAGGGAGACTGCGTTTGACAGTCCCAGCGGTCACTCTCTGACTTAAGCCGAGAGTCAGGGAGCCTGCGTTAGACAGTCCCAGCGGTCACTCTCTGACTTAAGCCGAGAGTCAGGGAGCCTGCGTTAGACAGTCCCAGCGGTCACTCTCTGATTTATGCCTAATAGATCAATCATGGATTACCTCATCAAACAAGTCACATGCTCGATATGGTGAGCCTCTTTCTGATACAAATCCTGCAAAGGCCATTCCGTCAAGAACTTTGGTGAGAAAGTCATCGTCTATCGACCCTCGTTGGGCCAAAAAGGCCACCTACGGAGGCCCAGAACAACATACCATGAGTCACAAGAAGTCTCATTAAATGTGATCCAATTCCTCAAACATTCTGCACTTTTACCTTCCAGCTGCTCTTGTTCATTGGTAATGAAAAATGAAAAAAATAATCACCATCATCACAACGCACAAAGCCATGGACTGCGTGTCATCGCTCCTGTCTGTACACTCCCTGTACTGTGGGCAGTGTCATCACTCCAGTCTGTACACTCCCTGTACTGTGGGCAGTGTCATCACTCCTGTCTGTACACTCCCTGTACTGTGGGCAGTGTCATCACTCCAGTCTGTACACTCCCTGTACTGTGTGCAGTGTCATCACTCCAGTCTGTACACTCCCTGTACTGTGGGCAGTGTCATCACTCCAGTCTGTACACTCCCTGTACTGTGGGCAGTGTCATCACTCCAGTCTGTACACTCCCTGTACTGTGGGCAGTGTCATCACTCCTGTCTGTACACTCCCTGTACTGTGGGCAGTGTCATCACTCCAGTCTGTACACTCCCTGTACTGTGGGCAGTGTCATCACTCCTGTCTGTACACTCCCTGTACTGTGGGCTGTGTCATCGCTCCAGTCTGTACACTCCCTGTACTGTGGGCAGTGTCATCACTCCAGTCTGTACACTCCCTGTACTGTGGGCAGTGTCATCACTCCAGTCTGTACACTCCCTGTACTGTGGGCAGTGTCATCACTCCAGTCTGTACACTCCCTGTACTGTGGGCAGTGTCATCACTCCAGTCTGTACACTCCCTGTACTGTGGGCAGTGTCATCACTCCAGTCTGTACACTCCCTGTACTGGGTGCCGTGTCATCGCTCCTGTCTGTACACTCCCTGTACTGTGTGCAGTGTCATCACTCCAGTCTGTACACTCCCTGTACTGTGTGCAGTGTCATCACTCCAGTCTGTACACTCCCTTTACTGTGGGCAGTGTCATCACTCCAGTCTGTACACTCCCTTTACTGTGGGCAGTGTCATCACTCCAGTCTGTACACTCCCTGTACTGTGGGCAGTGTCATCACTCCAGTCTGTACACTCCCTGTACTGTGGGCAGTGTCATCACTCCAGTCTGTACACTCCCTGTACTGTGGGCAGTGTCATCACTCCAGTCTGTACACTCCCTGTACTGTGGGCAGTGTCATCACTCCAGTCTGTACACTCCCTGTACTGTGGGCAGTGTCATCACTCCTGTCTGTACACTCCCTGTACTGTGGGCAGTGTCATCACTCCAGTCTGTACACTCCCTGTACTGTGTGCATTGTCATCACTCCAGTCTGTACACTCCCTGTACTGGGTGCCGTGTCATCGCTCCTGTCTGTACACTCCCTGTACTGTGTGCAGTGTCATCACTCCAGTCTGTACACTCCCTGTACTGAGTGCAGTGTCATCACTCCTGTCTGTACACTCCCTGTACTTTGTGCAGTGTCATCGCTCCAGTCTGTACACTCCCTGTACTGTGGGCAGTGTCATCACTCCAGTCTGTACACTCCCTGTACTGTGGGCAGTGTCATCATTCCAGTCTGTACACTCCCTGTACTATGTGCCATGTCTTTGCTCCTGTCTGTACACTCCCTGTACTCTGTGCAGCATCATCACTCCAGTCTGTACGCTGCTTGTACTGTGTGCCGTGTCATCGCTCCTTCTGTACACTCCCTGTACTTTCTGCCGTGTCATCGCTCCTTCTGTACACTCCCTGTACTTTCTGCCGTGTCATCGCTCCTTCTGTACACTCCCTGTACTTTCTGCCGTGTCATCGCTCCTTCTGTACACTCCCTGTACTTTCTGCCGTGTCATCGCTCCTGTCTGTACACTCCCTGTACTGTGTGCAGTGTCATCGCTCCTGTCTGTACACTCCCTGTACTGTGGGCAGTGTCATCGCTCCTGTCTGTACACTCCCTGTACTGTGGGCAGTGTCATCGCTCCTGTCTGTACACTCCCTGTACTGGGTGCAGTGTCATCGCTCCAGTCTGTACACTCCCTGTACTGTGTGCAGTGTCATCGCTCCTGTCTGTACACTCCCTGTACTGGGTGCAGTGTCATCACTCCAGTCTGTAAACTCCCTGTACTTTGTGCAGTGTCATCGCTCCCTGTACCGTGTGCAGTGTCATCACTCCAGTCTGTACACTCCCTGTACTGTGTGCAGTGTCATCACTCCAGTCTGTACACTCCCTGTACTGTGTGCAGTGTCATCACTCCAGTCTGTACACTCCCTGTACTGTGGGCAGTGTCATCACTCCAGTCTGTACACTCCCTGTACTGTGTGCAGTGTCATCGCTCCAGTCTGTACACTCCCTGTACTGTGTGCAGTGTCATCGCTCCTGTCTGTACACTCCCTGTACTGCGTGCAGTGTCATCGCTCCCTGTACTGTGTGCAGTGTCATCATTCCTGTCTGTACACTCCCTGTACTGCGTGCAGTGTCATCGCTCCCTGTACCGTGTGCAGTGTCATCACTCCTGTCTGTACACTCCCTGTACCGTGTGCAGTGTCATCACTCCAGTCTGTACACTCCCTGTACTGCGTGCAGTGTCATCGCTCCCTGTACTGTGTGCAGTGTCATCACTCCAGTCTGTACACTCCCTGTACTGTGTGTATTCCATCCCTTTCTACCATATCCTATTTTTCTAGCCTCTGGATGTACCCGACGTACCTTGTGGAAACGAATGACTGGCTCCGGATGGATGCGGATGATTTGCAGACACCAACGGTAGCCCTGAAACAGCTGCGCGAACAAGCGCAAGAAGACAGCTCGGATCTCCTTATCCTAGCAAAGCACACACAGAGTTAGCTGGAATGATAGTAACTTCAGAGCATCAGTTTCTTGCAAGAGGTCGTTGCATTTCCATTACAGCAGAAATAACACAGCACAAATCACTGGAAAAAAATTGCAACGCTGTCAATATCAGATAAGAGCTAACCAACCATTCCATCAAACTCTGTGTTTGATGCGAGATACCTTACGAAGCATGGTGAGTACGGACCCTTCTGCCACACAACATTCGCAACCAGTGTCAATCAATTATTTTAAAAGGGAATTTGATATTTGCCTGGTGAAAAGGAATACAAAGGAATATGGGGGGAGAGCAGACAAGGTGGCTCATGTGTAGACCTCATGGGTTGAGGGCCTGTTTCCATGCTGCAACATTCCATTATTTCCTGCCTCTTTTCCCATCACAATATTTTCCTTCAAGTGTTTCTCTAATTCTCTAAAATACTGTGACAAGCTCCTTGTGGAATCATAGAATCATAGAAAATTTACGGCACAGAAGGAGGTCATTCAGCCCATCATGTGCTGGAAGTCTTAACGCGCATCAAGGTAGATAAATCTCCGGGACCTGATGAAATGTATCCCAGGACGTTATGGGAGGTCAGGGAGGAAATTGCGGGTCCCCTAGCAGAGATATTTGAATCATCGACAGCTACAGGTGAGGTGCCTGGAGATTGGAGGGTAGCAAATGTTGTGCCTTTGTTTAAGAAGGGCGGCAGGGAAAAGCCTGGGAACTACAGACCGGTGAGCCTGACATCTGTAGTGGGTAAGTTGTTAGAGGGTATTCTGAGAGACAGGATCTACGGGCATTTGGAGAGGTAGGGACTGATTAGGAACAGTCAGCATGGTTTTGTGAGAGGAAAATCATGTCTCACGAATTTGATTGAGTTTTTTGAAGGGGTAACCAAGAAGATAGATGAGGGCTGTGCAGTAGACGTCGTCTACATGGACTTTAGCAAAGCCTTTGACAAGGTACTGCATGGTAGGTTGTTACATAAGGTTAAATCTCACGGGATCTAAGGTGAGGTAGCCAATTGGATACAAAATTGGATTGACGACAAAAAACAGAGGGTGGTTGTAGAGGGTTGTTTTTCAAACTGGAGGCCTGTGACCAGCGGTGTGCCTCAGGGATCAGTGCTGGGTCCGCTGTTATTTGTTATTTATATTAATGATTTGGATGAGAATTTAGGAGGCATGGTTAGTAAGTTTGCAGATGACACCAAGATTGGTGGCATTGTGGACAGTGAAGAAGGTTATCTAGGATTGCAACGGGATCTTGATAAATTGGGCCAGTGGGCCGATGAATGGCAGATGGAGTTTAATTTAGATAAATGTGAGGTGATGCATTTTGGTAGATCGAATCGGGCCAGGACCTACTCCGTTAATGGTAGGGTGTTGGGGAGAGTTATAGAACAAAGAGATCTAGGAGTACAGAGTCATAGCTCCTTGAAAGTGGAGTCACAGGTGGATGGGGTGGTGAAGAAGGCATTCAGCATGCTTGGTTTCATTGGTCAGAACATTGAATACAGGAGTTGAGATGTCTTGTTGAAGTTGTACAAGACATTAGTAAGGCCACACTTGGAATACTGTGTACAGTTCTGGTCACCCTATTATAGAAAGGATATTATTAAACTAGAAAGAGTGCAGAAAAGATTTACTAGGATGCTACCGGGACTTGATGGTTTGACTTATAGGGAGAGGTTGGATAGACTGAGACTTTTTTCCCTGGAGAGTAGGAGGTTAAGGGGTGATCTTATAGAAGTCTATAAAATAATGAGGGGCATAGATAAGGTAGATAGTCAAAATCTTTTCCCAAAAGTAGGGGAGTCTATAACGAGGGGGCATAGATTTAAGGTGAGAGGGGAGAGATACAAAAGGGTCCAGAGGGGCAATTTTTTCACTCAAAGGGTGGTGAGTGTCTGGAACGAGCTGCCAGAGGCAGTAGTAGAGGCGGGTACAATTTTGTCTTTTAAAAAGCATTTGGACAGTTACATGGGTAAGATGGGTATAGAGGGATATGGGCCAAGTGCAGGCAATTGGGACTAGCTTAATGGTATAAACTGGGCGACATGGACATGTTGGGCCGAAGGGCCTGTTTCCATGTTGTAAACTTCTATGATTCTATGTTCGGGCTGAAAATGAGCCACCCAGCCTAATCCCGCTTTCCAGAACTTGTAGGTTACAGCACTTCAGTTGCACATCCAGGTACTTATAAAATGAGTTGAGGGTTTCTGCCTCTACCACACTTTCAGGCAGTGAGTTCCAGACCTCCACCACCCTCTGGGTGAAAAAAATTTTCTTCAGCTCCCCTCTAATCCTTCTACCAATTACTTTAAATCCATGCCCCCTGGTTATTGACCTCTCTGTTAAGGGAAATAGGACCTTTCTATCCACTCTATCTGGGGCCCCTCATAATTTTGTACACCTCAATTAAATCTCTCCTCAGCCTCCTCTGCTCCAAGGAGAACAACCCCAGCCTATACAATCTTCCCTCATAGCTAAAATTCTCCAGTCCTGGCAACATCCTTGTAAATCTCTGCACCCTCTCTAGTGCAATCACATCTTTCCTGTAATGTGACGACCAGAACTGTACGCAGTACTCAAGCTGTGGCATAATCAATGTTTTATACAGATCCAGCATAACATCCCTGCTCTTCTATTCTATGCCTCGGCTAATAAAGGAAAGTATCCCGTTTGCCTTCTTAACCACCTTATCTACCTGTCCTGCTACCTTCAGGGATCTGTGGACATGCACTGCAAGGTCCCTCTCTTCCTCTACACCTCTCAGTATCCTCCCATTTATTGTGTATTCCCTTGCCTTGTTTGACCTCCCCAAACGCATTACCTCACACTTCTCCAGATTGAATTCCATTTGCTATTCTTCTGCCCACCTGACCAGTCCATTAATATCTTCCTACAGTCTACAGCTTTCCTCTTCACTATCAACCACACAGCCAATTTTTGTATCATCTGCAAACTTCTTAATCATGCCCCCTACATTTAAGTCCAAATCATTAATATATACCACAAAAAGCAAGGGATCTCGTACTGAGCCCTGCGGAACCCCACTGGAAACAGTCTTCCAGTCATCCTTCCTTTTGGAATGGATCCCATATTCTAATAAGCCTTTGTGTGAAACATTCCTTCTCACCGCTGATGACAAAAAAAAGGGAGCGTAGTTAACTGTAAAGAACAGAGAGATGTCAGATAAGTGGCAAGTAACATTCGCGCCAGATAAGTGCCAGGCAATGACAATCTCCAACAAGAGAGAGTCTAACCACCTCCCCTTGACATTCAACGGCATTACCATCGCCGAATCCCCCACCATCAACATCCTGGGGGTCACCATTGACCAGAAACTTAACTGGACCAGCCATATAAATACTGTGGCTACGAGAGCAGGTCAGAGGCTGGGTATTCTGCGGCGAGTGACTCACCTCCTGACTCCCCAAAGCCTTTCCACCATCTACAAGGCACAAGTCAGGAGTGTGATGGAATACTCTCCACTTGCTTGGATGAGTGCAGCTCCAACAACACTCAAGAAGCTCGACACCATCCAAGATAAAGCAGCCCGCTTGATTGGCACCCCATCCACCACCCTAAACATTCACTCCCTTCACCACCGGCGCACTGTGGCTGCAGTGTGCACCATCCACAGGATGCACTGCAGCAACTCGCCAAGGCTTCTTCGACAGCACCTCCCAAACCCGCAACCTCTACCACCTAGAAGGACAAGGGCAGCAGGCGCATGGGAACAACACCACCTGCACGTTCCCCTCCAAGTCACACACCATCCCGACTTGGAAATATATCGCCGTTCCTTCATTGTCGCTGGGTCAAAATCCTGGAACTCCCTTCCTAACAGCACTGTGGGAGAACCGTCACCACACGGACTGCAGCGGTTCAAGAAGGCGGCTCACCACCACCTTCTCGAGGGCAATTAGGGATGGGCAATAAATGCCGGCCTTGCCAGCGACGCCCGCATCCCGTGAACGAATAAAAAAAAAAAAAAAAATCATCTAATATGCTCTCCTCGACGGCCTCCCAACTTGCACCCTCCATAAACTTGAGCTTATCCAAAACTCTGTTGCCTGTATCCTAACTCGCACCAAGTCCCATTCTCTCATCACCTTTGTGCTCGCTGACCTACACTGGCTAAAATTCTCATCTTTGTTTTCAAATCCCTCCATGCATTCGGCCCTTCCTATCTCTGTAAGACGCTCCTTAAAATCTACCTCTTTGACCAAGCTTTTGGTCACCTGTCCTAATATCTCCTTATGTGGCTCGGTATCAAATAACGCTCCAATGAAGCGCCTTGGAATGTTTTACTACGTTAAAGGTGCTGTATGAATGCAAGTTGTTGTTGTAAATGGTAAAGCTTTAAAAGGAGCAGAGAGACTTAAGACTCATACATAAATCTTTAAAAGTTGGAAGACAAGTTGAAAAAGCTGTAAAATAAAAGCATTTTGGATTCTATGTTTGATAAGTAGAGGTAGAGAAGGCAAAAGCAAAGAGATAATGCTAATCATTGGTTAGGCCCCAGTTATAATATTGTGTCCAGTTTTGGCACTTTACTTTAGGAAGGATATCAAGGTCATGGAGATAGTAAGAAACCCACTAAGATGATACCAGGGATGAGAAACTTTAGTTAAGTGGAGAGACAGATATTGGAACACTGCACTATAACAGAGACGGTTAAGATGAGATCTGATAGAGGTGTTCATAATTCTGAAGGATTCTGATATGGTAAATCAGGAATCCCTCGATGAGTAACTAGAGGGCATAAATTTAACGATCATGACCAAAAGAACAAAGGAAGAGACGTTTATGCATGGAATGCCCAACCAGAAACAGCAGTGGAAGCAGAATCCTAGCTTTTAAAAGGGAACGGGGTAAACATTCAGAAACGAATAAAGTCAAAAGGGTATGGGGAACAGTAAATGGGACTAAACGGATAGCTCTTTCAGAGCCAGCACAGGTACGATGGACCGAATGGCCTCCTTCTCTATTCTCTACTGTAAATATATAAAACAAGGTTAAATAGGGATGGCAGGGCAGGTGGTGTGTCGTAACTACAGCATGTGGGAGTTGGCGAGCAACCACATCTGCAGTAAGTATCTGCAACTCGAGGAACTTTGGCTCAGAGTTGTTGAGCTGGAGTCCAAGCTGCAGACATTGCAATGCATCAGGGAGGGGGAGAGTTATCTGGACACTTTGATCCAGGAGGCGGTCACACCCCTCAGGTTAAGTAGTTTAGATTTGCTCTGTGGTCAGGGACAGGAGGATGTGACTGTGAGTCAGGCAGGTATGGGGACCGAGGATGTAGTGATGGAGGAGCCTCAGCCCTTGACCTTGTCCAACAGGTACGAGGTAGTTGCTACCTGTGTGGATGAGAACAAAGACTGCAAGGAGGATGGGCAAACTGACCACGGCACCATGGAGGCCATTCAAGTGGGGGGAGTAAAAAGGAATGTGGCAGTGTTAGGAGAAAGTATAGTCAGGGAGATAGATACTGTTCTCCACAGCCGTGGCCAGGAGTCCCGAAGGCTGTGTTACCTGCAGGGTTAAGGATGTCTCCTCACAGCTGGAGAAGAACTTGGAGCATGAGGTGGGGATCCAGTTGTTGTGGTCCAAGTTATAGGTAGAACTAGGAATGAGGTTCTGCTGAGGGAGTTTGAGTCCAAATTAATAAGCAAAACCTCAAAGGTAATAATCTCTGGATTACTACCTGAGCCACAGGTAAATTGGCATAGGGTCAAACAGATCAGAGAGTTAAATGCGTGGCTCAAAGAGTGGTGTGGGAGACAGGGGTTTTGATTAATGGGGCACTGGCACCAGTACTGGGGAAAGAGGGAGCTGTTCCTTTGGGATGGGCTCCACTTGAACTGGGCTGGGACCAGTGTCCTGGCGAATTGAATAACTAGGGCTTTAAGCTAAAAAGGTGGAGGGTGGGTTCAGGTAAAGGTAAAGATATAAATCTAGAGGTCAAGGCCATAGAGCAGTGTGGCGATTTGGCTAAAGATAAGCAGAGTGTATCAAGCAGGGACAGAGAGTTTAATGGCAATAGTGCATCAGTGAATAAGGTCAAATCAGGGAAAAATAGTAAAAAAATTAAAATTAAAGGCGCTTTATCTGAACGCACGAAGCATTCGTAACAAGTAGATGAATTAATGGCACAAATAGAGATAAATGGGTTTGATCAAGCAGCCATTACTGAGACGTGGTTGCAGGGTGACCAAGGTTGGGAATTAAATATTTCAGGGTACTTGACTTTTCAAAAAGACAGACGAAATGGAAAAGAATGGGGGGCTAGCCCCGATATTAAAGGATGAGATAAAGACAATAGTGAGAAAGGATCTTGGCTCGGAAGATCAGAAAGATCGGGTGCAGTCTAGGTACATTCCCACGAGGCAGGAAGGTAGGACAACTAAAGCCAGAGCTCCCTGGGTGACAAAAGAGATAGTGAGTAAGATGAAATGGAAAAAAGGGGCTTATGACAGATGTCAGGTTGATAATACAAGTGAGAACCAGGCTGAATATAGAAAGTTCAGAGGGGAAGTGAAAAAGGAAATCAGAAGGGCAAAGAGAGAGTATGAGAATAGACTGGCGGCCAACAAAAAAGGGATTCCAAAAGTCTTCTACAGGCATGTAAACAGTAAACGGGATGTAAGAGGAGGGGTGGGGCCGAATAGGGACCAAAAAGGAGATCTACTCATGGAGGCAGAGGGGATGGCTGAGGTACTAAATGAGTACTTTGCATTGGTCTTTACCAAGGAAGAAGATGTTGCCAGAGTCTCAGTAAAGGAAGATATAGTTGACATACTGGATGGGCTAAAAATTTATAAGAGGTATTTGAAAGGCTAGCTGTACTTAAAGTAGATAAGTCACCCGGACCGGATGGGATGCATCCTAGGTTGCTGAGGGAAGTAAGGGTAGAAATTGTGGAGGTACTGGCCATAATCTTCCAAACATCCGGAGATACGGGGGAGCTGCCAAGGGACTGGAGAATTACAAATGTTACACCCTTGTTCAAAAAAGGGTGTAAGGATAAACCCAGCAACTATAAGTCAGTCAGTTTAACCTCAGCGGTGGGAAAATGTTTAGAAATGATAATCCGGGACAGAATTAACAGTCACTTGGACGAGTGTGGATTGATTAGGGAAAGCCAGCACGGATTTATTAAAGGCAAATCTTTTAACTAAGCTGATAGAGTTTTTCAATGAGGTAACAAAGAGGGTAGACGAGGGCAATGCAGATGATGTGGTGTATATGGACTTTCAAAAGGTGTTTAATAAAGTGCCACATGGTAGGCTTATCATCAAGATTGCGGCCCATGGAATAAAGGGGGCAGTAGCAACATGAATACAGAATTGACTAAGGGACAGGAAACAGAGAGTAGTGGTGAACAGTTGTTTTTCGAACTGGAGGGAGGTGCAGTTGTGTTCCCCAGGGGGTCGGTGCTGGGACCACTGCTTTTCTTGATATATACTAATGACTTGGACTTGGTAGTACAGGGCTCAATTTCAAAATTTGCAGATGACAAAACTTCAAAGGGTAGTAAACAGTGAGGAGGATAGTGATAGACTTCAAAAGGATATAGGCAGGCTGGTGGCATGGGCGGAAAGGTGGCAGATGAAAGTTAACTCAGAAAAATGTGAAGTGATACATTTCAGTAGGAAGAACGAGGAGAGGCAATATAAACTAGAGGGAACAACTCTATGGGGGTATATGTGCACAAATCGTTGATGGTGGCAGGGCAGGTTGAGAAAGTGGTTAAAAAAGCATACGGGATCCTGGGCTTTATAAATAGAGGCATAGAGTACAAAAGAATTGAAGTCATGAACCTTTATAAAACACTGATTTGGCCACAACTGGAGTATTGTGTCCAGTTCTGGGCACCGCACTTTAGGAAAGATGTGAAGGCCTTAGAGAGGGTGCAGAAAAGATTTACTAGAATGATTCCAGGGATGAGGGACTTTAGTTACGTGGATAGACTGGAGAAGCTGGGGTTGTTCTCTTTGGAACTTCTTCACTCAGAGGGTGGTAGGTCTGTGGAATTTTTTGTCCCAGGAAGCTGTGGAAGCTACATCATTAAATAAATTTAAAACAGAAATAGACAGTTTCCTCGAAGTAAAGGGAATTAGGGGTTACGGGGAGCGGGCAGGAAATTGGACATGAATTTAGATTTGAGGTTAGGATGAGATCAGCCATGATCTTATTGAATGGCGGAGCAGGCTCGAGGGGCCGATTGGCCTACTCCTGCTCCTATTTCTTATGTTCTTATGGAACAGAGACGGTTGCGAGGAGATTTGACAGAGGTATTCAAAATCATGAAGGGTCCAGACAGAGCAGATAGAGAGAAACTGTTCCCATTGGTGGAAGGGTCAAGAACCAGGGGACGTAGATTTAAGGTGATTGGCAAAAGAACCAAAGGTGACATGGGGAAAAACTTTTTTGCACAGCGAGTGGTTAGGATCTGGAATGCACTGCCCAAGGGGGTGGTGGAGGCAGATTCAATCATGGCCTTCAAAAGGGAACTGGATAAGTACATGAACAGAAAAAATTTGCAGGGCTACAGGGATAGGGTGGGGGAGTGGGACTAGCTGGATTGCTCTTGCATAGAACTGGCGCGAACTCGATGGACTGAATGGCCTCCTACCGTGCTGTAACCCTTCCATGATTCTATGAAAGTAGGATCAGTATGGGTGGAGATAAGAAATAACATGGGGCATAAAGCACTGGTGGGAGTGGTTTATAGGCCCCCTAACAGTAGTTATACTGTTGGACACAGTATTCATCAAGAAATAAGAGGAGCTTGTTACAAAGGTAATGCAATAATCGTGGGGGACTTTAATCTTCATATAGACTGGGCAAATCAAATTGGCAAAAGCAGTTTGGAGGGCAAGTTCATGGAATGCATTCGAGACCGTTTCCTAGAACAATACGTTGTGGAACCAACCAGGGAACAGGCTATTTTAGATCTTGTCTTGTGTTATGAGACAGGGTTGATTAGTAATCTCATAGTAAGGATCCTCTGGGGAAGAGTGATCATAATATGATAGAATTTCACATTGATTTCGAGAGTGACGTACTTAAGTCTGAAACAAGAGTCTTAAACTTAAACAAAGCCAATTGCACAGGTATGAGGGGCAAGTTGGCTAAGGTTGATTGGGAAATTAGATTAAAAGATATGACAGTTGATAAGCAATGGCAAACATTTAAAGAAATATTTCATAATTCTCAATGAATATACATTCCTTTGAAAAATAAAAACGCAACGGAAAAGGTGATCCAGCTGTAGCTAACTAAGTTAAGGATAGTATTAGATTAAAAGAAGAGGCTTATAATGTTGCCAAGAGCAGCAGTAAGCCTGAGGATTGGGAGAGTTTTAGAAACCAGCAAAGGATGACCAAAAAATTGATAAAAAGGGAGAAAAGAGAATAAGAGAGTAAATTAGCAAGAAAAATAAAAACAGATTGTAAGAGCTTCTACAAATATGCAAAAAGGAAGAGAGTAACAAAAATAAACATGGATCCCTTACAAGCAGAGACAGGAGAAATTATAATGGGGAATAAGGAAATGGCAGGGACGTTAAACAAATATTTTGTATTTGTCTTCACAGTAGAAGACACAAAAAAACATACCAGAAATAGTGGGGAACCAAGGGTCTAATGAGAGTGAGGAACTTAAAGTAATTGATATTAGTAAAGAAAAAGTACTGGAGAAATAAATGGGATTAAAAGCCGACAACTACCCTGGACCTGATGGCCTGCATCCCAGGGTTCTAAAAGAGGCAGCTACAGAGATAGTGGATGCATTGGTTGTGATCTTCCAAAATTCCCTAGATTCTACAACGGTCCCATTGGATTGGAAGGTAGCAAATGTAACACTGCTATTCAAGAAATGAGGGAGAGAGGAAACAGGGAACTACAGGCCAGTTAGCCTGACATCAGTCGTCATGAAAATGCTAGAATCCATTATTAAAGATGTGGTAACGGGGTGCTTAGGAAATCATAATAAGATTAGGCAAAGTCAACATGGTTTTACGAAAGGGAAATCGTGTTTGACAAATCTACTGTAGTTTTTCGAGGGTGTAACTAGCAAGGTAGATAAAGAGGGACCAGTGGATGTAGTATATTAGGATTTTTAAAAGGTATTCGATAAGGTGCCACATAAAAGGTTATTATGCAGGTAAGGGCTCATGGGTTTGGGGGTAATATATTACCGTGGATAGAGGATTGGTTAACGGACAGGGAACAGAGAGTAAGAATAACCGTTCATTCTCAGAACATAAGAATATCGCAGCAGGAGTAGGCCATACGGCCCCTCAAGCCTGCTCCGCCATTCAATAAGATCATGGCTAATCTTCGACCTCAACTCCACTTTCCCGCCCGGTCCCCATATTCCTTGATTCTGGGAAAATATGAAGTTACTCACTTTGGTAGGAAGAACAGAAAAACAGAATATTTTTTAAATGGTGAGGAATTATTAAATATTTGTGTTCAGAGGGATTTGGGTGTCCTTGCACATGAAACACAGAAAGTGAATGCAGGTACGGCAATCAATTTGGAAGGCAAATGGTAGGTGGGTCTTTATTGCAAGGGGGTTGGAGTACAAGAGTAAGGAAGTCTTGCTGCAATTGTACAGAGTTTGGTGAGACCACACCTGGAGTACTGTGTACAGTTTTGGTTTCCTTACCTAAGGAATGATGTACTTGCCTTAGAGGAGGTGCAATGAATGTTCACTAGATTGATTCGTGGGATGAGAGGGTTGTCCTATGAGGAGAGATTGAGTAGAATGGGCCTATACTCTCTGGAGTTTAGAAGAATGAGAGGTGATCTCATTGAAATACAAGATTCTGAGAGGGCTTGACAGGGTAGATGCTGGTTGGAGAATCTAGAACTAGGGGGCATAGTCTCAGGATAAGGAGTCGGCCATTTAGGACTGAGATGAGGAGAAATTTCTTCACTTAAAGGGTTGTGAATCTTTGGAATTCTCTACCCCAGAGGGCTGTGGATGCTCAGTCGTTGAGTATATTCAAGACTGAGATCGATAGATTTCTGGACTCTCAGGGAACGAAGAAATATGGGGATCGGGCAGGAAAGTGGAGTTGAGGTCGAAGATTAGCGATGATCTTATTTAATGGCGGAGCAGGCTCGAGGGGCCATATGGCCTACTCCTGCTCCTATTTCTTATGTTCTTAGGTTTCTTAAGGGTTAATCGTTAACTGTATAGAGTTGCTGCTTATATAGAGGGTAAAGGTTAATCACTAACTGTAAAGAGTTGCTGCTTATTCAGCAAGTTATGAATTACTGACTGTGTAAATACTGAGTTGCAGGGTAATGGTTTACCACTGATGTGTTAACAAGGTCTACTAAAAGCTATTGAAAAAGTGTGCCATTCTGTTTGTTAATTCCCAATTCTCATCCTCCCCCATTATTGTACCTGGAATTTCATTGAAGAGGCTGACATACAGGAAGGTGGGAAGGCATAATCCGCATACTCCAACTCTGGGTCCAAAACCTACAGGGAAAAGACAGGAAATGCACATTTAAAATATCTATGAATAGAAAATTTATTTATTATAATTTATTAAATAAAATCTCATGTTTGCAGCACTTCCTGTCAACTTCTTCTATCATAAATTCCACCGTCCACATTTATAATGGAAGCTGTTGCCCAGGTGTTGGAGACATAAGTAGAAAAGAGATTCATTTGTAGTTTAAGACAGGGGAATTTCCTGCATTTACCTTCTCTACTAGAATGCTAAAGTGGGCCTCCCAACATCTGCATATTCATTATATCCCAGACCCTGAAACAACCCATACTTGGTGTAGTGCAGTGTGGTACTGTGTGGGACTTGAATCAAGCTGATTTAGAGACCACGAATAAGGAGATAAGAAGTATGGGAAAGTGAAGGAAAGCAGCATTGTGGAAGTTAAGCCATCTTCACCCATGTCCATCAATAGTATAACTTTACCCATTGATCATATATTTAGTATATATTATAGTTCAGAGAAGTAGCTGCATGCTTTATAATTACATTTAGATTAGTGATTTGTAGTGAGGAAACGTATATAAACCCGCAAATTGTAACGGGGATTTGCATTGATCGGGGAAGTTTGAGCTCGAACTGTATATGCGATAGATACTGTTTCCCCAAATTAAATTCGCTTGGATTGGAAGTTTTTTTTTTATTCGTTCATGGAATGTGGGCATCGCTGGCAAGGCCAGCATTTATTGCCCATCCCTAATTGCCCTAATCCCTAATTGGTGGTGAGCCGCCTTCTTGAACCGCTGCAGTCCGTGTGGTGAAGGTTCTCCCACAGTGCTGTTAGGAAGGGAGTTCCAGGATTTTGACCCAGCGACGATGAAGGAACGGCGATATATTTCCAAGTCGGGATGGTGTGTAACTTGGAGGGGAACATGCAGGTGGTGTTGTTCCCATGTGCCTGCTGCCCTTGTCCTTCTAGGTGGTAGAGGTCGCGGGTTTGGGAGGTGCTGTCGAAGAAGCCTTGGCGAGTTGCTGCAGTGCATCCTGTAGATGATACACACTGCAGCCACGGTGCACCGGTGGTGAAGGGAGTGAATGTTTAGGGTGGTGGATGGGGTGCCAATCAAGCGGGCTGCCTTATCCTGGATGGTGTTGAGGTTCTTGAGTGTTGATGGAGCTGCACTCATCCAGGCAAGTGGAGAGTGTTCGATCACACTCTTGACTTGTGCCTTATAGATGGTAGAAAGGTTTTGGGGAGATAGGAGGTGAGTCACTCGCCGCAGAATACCCAGCCTTTGACCTGCTCTTGCAGCCACAGTATTTATCGAGACTGCTTACAATGCTGCCGATCTTTGTGTCGTCGGTAAACTTGGTTATGTGGCTCTTTATCCCGTCATCTAAGTCGTTAATGAATACAGTGAATAGTTGAGGCCCCAACACAGATCCCTGTGGGACATCACTAGTCACATCCTGCCAATTTGAGTACCTGTTCATTATCCCTACTCTCTGTCTCCTGCCACTCAGCCAATTTCCTAACCAGATCAAAAATTTGTCCTCAATTCCATGAGCTTCAACTTTAGCTAACGGTCTCTAATGAGGGACTTTATCGAATGCCTTCTGGGGGGAAGTCCATATAAACAACATCCATAGGCATTCCCCTGTCCACTCCTTCAGTCACCTCTTCAAAAAATTCAATCAGGTTCATCAGGCATGACCTACCTTTCACAAATCCATGCTGGCGGTCTCGAATCACATGAAAATTTTCAAGGTGTTCAGTTACTCTATCCTTAATTATAGACTCTAGTAATTTCCCAACAACAGAGGTTAGGCTAACTGGTCTATAATTCCCTGGTCTCCCTCTCTCACCTTTCTTAAATAGCGGAGTGATGTGCAATTTTCTAATCTAAAGGAATGGTTTCTGAATCAAGAGAACTTTGGAAGATTGTAGGGCATTGGCAATGTTGTCACCTACGTCAAAATTATTTAACATGTCCGCCATTTCCTTGTTTTCATTTACAATATCACCATTATCAGTTTATAAAGAGGCCCACATTGCTCTTGACCACCAACATTTTCCTAATATAATTGTAAAAATGTTTTGTGTTAATTTTGATTTCCCGTGCAAGTTTATTTTCATACTCCGGTTTTGTAGCTCTTACCATCTGTTTTGTCACCCTTTGCTGTTCTTTGTATCTCTCCCAATCATCAGGATCTGTGCTAATTTTTGCATTTTTGTATGCTTTTTCTTTTAGTTTCATGTTGTGCCTCATCTCTTTTACCGTCCATGGCTGTTTTATTTGGAAAGTAGAGCTCTTGCCCCTTAGGGGTATAAACTAGTTCTGTAGCATGTTAAATTCATTTTTGAACACCACCTCTACTGATCATCTGTCGTTTTAAACATTAACAACATACAAACATAGAAAATAGGAGCAAGAGTAGGCCATTCGGCCCTTCGGGCCTGCTCCGCCATTCAAAATGATCATGGCTGATCGTCTAATTCAGAATCCTGTTCCCGCTTTTTACCCATATCCCTTGATCCCTTTAGCATTAGGAAATATATCTATCTCCTTCTTGAATACATCTAATGACTTGGCCTCCACTGCTTTCTGTGGTAGAGAATTCCACCCTGAGTGAAGGAATTTCTCCTCATCTCGGTTCTAAATGGCATACCCCGTATCCTGAGACTGTGACCCCTGGTTCTGGACTCACCAGCCATGGGAACATCTTCCCGACATCTAGTCTGTCTAGTCCTGTTAGAATTTTATATGTTTTGATGAGATCACCTCTCATTCTTCTAAACTCCAGTAAATATAGGCCTAGTCGACCCAATCTCTCCTCATACGGCAGACCTGCCATCCCAGGAATCAGTCTGGTAAACCTTCGTTGCACTCCCTCCATGGCAAGGACATCCTTCCTCAGATAAGGAGACCAAAATTGCACTCAATATTCCAGATGTGGTCTCACCAAGGCCCTGTATAACTGCAGTAAGACATCCCTGTTCCTGTACTCAAATCCTCTTGCAATTAAGGCCAATATACCATTCACCTTCCTAACTACTTGCTGCACCTGAATGCTCGCTTTCAGCGACTGGTGTACAAGGACACCCAGGTCTCGTTGCACCTCCCCTTTTCCCAATCTATCACCATTCAGATAATAATCTGCCTTTCTGTTTTTACAACCAAAGTGGATAACCTCACATTTATCCACGTTATACTGCATCTGCCATGTTCTTGCCCACTCACCCAACTTGTCTAAATCACATTGGAGCCTCTTTGCATCCTTCTCACAGCTCACATTCCAACCCAGCTTTGTTTCGTCTGCAAACTTGGAAATATTACATTTAGTTCCCTCATCCAAATCATTGATATATATTGTGAATAGCTGGGGTCCAAGCACTGATCCCTGCGGTACCCCACTAGTCACTGCCTGCCACCCGGAAAAAGACCCGTTTATTCCTACTCTCTGTTTCCTGTCTGTCAACCAATTCTCAATCCATGTCAGTATATTCCCCCCAATCCCACGTGCTTTAATTCTGCACACTAACCTCTTGTGTGAGACCTTATCAAAAGCCTTCTGAAAATCCAAATACACCACATCCACTGGTTCTCCCCTATCTATTCTACTAGTTACCTCCTCAAAAAACTCCAGTAGATTTGTTAAGCATGATTTCCCTTTCATAAACCCATGCTGACTTTGTCCAATCCCATTAATGCCCTCCAACTGTTCTGTTATCACATCTTTTATAATAGACACTAGCATTTTCCCCACTACTGATGTTAGGCTAACTGGTCTGTAATTCCCTGTTTTTTCTCTCCCTCCATTTTTAAATAGTGGGGTTACATTTGCCACCCTCCAATCTGCAGGAACTGTTCCAGAGTCTCTGGAATTTTGGAAGATGATCACCAATGCATCCACTATTTCCAGGGCCACTTACCTTAGTACTCTGGGATGTAGGTTATCAGGCCCTGGGGATTTGTCAGCCTTTAGCCCCATTAATTTCCCTAGCACTATTTTTTTTACTCATACTGATTTCCTTCAGTTCCTCCCTCTCACTCGACCCTTGGTTCCCAACATTTCTGGCAGGTTATTTGTGTCCTCCTCTGTGAAGACAGAACCAAAGTATGTGTTTAATTGTTCTGCCATTTCTTTGTTCCCCATTATAATTTCCCCCATTTCTGACTGTAAGGGACCTAAATTTGTCTTAACTAATCTTTTTCTCTTGAAATATTTATAGAAGCTTTTACAGTCAGTTTTTATATTCCCTGCTAGTTTACTCCCATACTCTATTTTTTCCCCTCTTAATCAATCTCTTTGTCCTCCTTTGCTGAATTCTAAACTGCTCCCAATCCTCAGGCTTGCCGCTTTTTCTGGCAATTTTATATGTCTCCTCTTTGGATCTAACACTATCCCTAATTTCTTTTGTAAGCCACGGTTGAGCCACCTTTCCAGTTTTATTTTTGCACCAGACAGGAATGAATAATTGTCTTAATTCCTGCACACGTTCTTTAAATATTAGCCACTGCCTATCCATCGTCATCCCTTTTAGTAAAGTTCCTCAATCTATCATCGCCAACTCGCACCTCATACTTTCATAATTTCCTTTCTTTAGATTCAGGACCCTAGTTTCGGATTCAACTACTTCACTCTCCATCTTAATGAGGAATTCTATCATGTTATGGTCGCTCTTCCCTGAGGATCCCCGCACAAGATTGTTAATTAATCCTTTCTCATTGCACAATACCCAGTCTAGGATCGCCTGTTCTCTGGTTGGTTCCTCAACGTATTGGTCCAGAAAACCATCACGTATACACTCCAGGAATTCCTCCCCCACAGTATTATTGCTAATTTAGTTTGACCAATCTATATGTAGATTAAAGTCACCCATGATTATAGTTGTACCCTTCTTGCATGCGTCTCTAATTTCCTGTTTAATGCCCTCCCCTATATCTCCACTACTGTTTGGGGGCCTATAGACAACCCCCACCAACGTTTTCTGCCCCTTGGTGTTTCTTAGCTCCACCCATACAGATTCCACATCGTGATTTTCCAAGCCAATATCCTTCCTCACTATTGCAATGATTTCCTCCTTTACTAACAACACTACCCCACCTCCTTTCCCTTTTTGCCTGTCCTTCCTAAATATTGAATACCGCTGGATGTTCAGTTCCCATCCTTGGTCACCCTGCAGCCATGTCTCCGTAATCGCAACTATATCATAACCGTTACTATCTATCTGCGCTGTTAATTTATCTAGCTTATTGCGAATGCTCCGTGCATTAAGACACAATGTCTTTAGACTTGCCTTTTTAAGATTGCTAGTCATCTTAGTTCTATTTTGCACTATGGCCCTATTTGTTTTTCGCCCTTGTTTTCTCTGCCTTCCACTATTGCTTCTTCCCTTTCTGTCTTTTGCTTCTATCCTTGTTTCCCCCTCGTGTCTCCAATCTCAGGTTCCCATCCCCCTGCCACTCTAGTTTGAACCTTCCCCAACAGCACGAGCAAACACCCCCGCGAGGACATCGGTCCCAGTCCTGCTCGGGTGTAACCCGTCCCGCTTGTACAGGTCCCACCTTCCCCACAACCGGTCCCAATGTCCCAGGAATCTAAATCCCTCCCTCCTACAGCATCTCTGCAGCCATGCATTCATCCTGTCTATTCTCCTGTTCCTATACTCACTGGCACATGGCACTGGTAGTAATCCTGAGATCACTACCTTTGAGGTCCTGCTTTTTAATTCATCTCCTAACTCCTTAAATTCACCTTGCAGGACCTCATCCCTTTCTTTACCTATGTCGTTGGTACCAATATGGACCACAACTACTGGATGTTCACCCTCCCCTTCCAGAATGCCCTGCAGCCGCTCGGTGACATCCTTGACCCTAGCACCAGGGAGGCAACATACCATTCTGGAGTCACGTTTGCGGCCGCAGAAACGCCTATCTGTTCCCCTTACAATGAATCCCCAATCGCTATAAGCCCTGCCACTCTTCTTCCTCCCCTCCTGTGCAGCAGAGCCACCCGTGGTGCCACGAACTTGGCTCTTGCTGCTTTCCCCTGATAAGCCATCTCCCCCAACAGTATCCAAAGCGGTATATGTCTGTTTGAGAGGGAGATGGCCCCAGGGGACTCCTGCTCTACCTGCCTAGTCCTTTTACACTGCCTGGCGGTCACCCATTTCCTTTCTGCCTGCGTAATCTTTACCTGTGGTGTGACCAACTCACTGAACGTGCTATCCACGATAATCTCAGCATCGCGGATACTCCACAGTGAATCCACCCGCAGCTCCAGCTCCGAAATGCAGTTAGTCAGTAGCTGCACTGGACGCACTTCCTGCACACATGGTCGCCAGGGACACTGGTAGCGTCCACGACTTCCCACATAGTGCAGAAGGAGTATATCACGGGTGCGAGCTCTGCTGCCATGACTTGCCTTAGATTTACACTGCGCTCACCTCTTGGACTATCCTCCCGCTCTCGGAACTCTCCTTTTACACCACGCTCTCCTCTCAGACTCTCCTCCCGCTCTCGGACTCTCCTTTTACACCACGCTCACCTCTCGGACTCTACTCCCGCTCTCGGGCTCTCCTTTTACACTGCGCTCACCTCTCCGACTCTCCTCTCGCTCTCGGACTCTCCTCCCGCTCTCGGGACTCTCTTTTTACACTGCGCTCACCTCTCAGACAGATTAACAGATTTGCCCAGTTTACTGTGGACAGTCTCTGTCTCATCCCATTGAAGTCAGCCTTACCTAAATTTAGAATCTTAGTAGCTGATATGGGTTTCTCCCTTTCAAACACAGCATTGAACTCAATCATATTATGGTCTCTATTAGATAAATGTTCACGCACCGTTAGGCTGTTAACTAAATTTGGCTAATTACTCATTATTAAATCTAATACAGCCTGCCCCTTGTTGGTTCTAGGACATATTGTTGCAGAAAGCTGTCCTGAACACACTCAAGAAATTCACTACCTTTCTGACATGAGCTTGTCTACTTATCCCAATCTATATGAAAGTTAAAATCCCCCATTAAAACCACTCTGCCTTTGCTACATGCTTGTCTAATCTCTGCATTTATACATTCTGCCACTTCACAGCTGCTACCATAGGAGGCCTATACACAACAGTCTTAAATCCGTTTCTATTTCTTAATTCTACCCATAAAGTCTCCACTGCCTGTTTACCTCTCATTCTATCCTCCCTTATCATTGAAGTAATTTCATCCTTAATCACGAAGGCTACTCCTCCCCCTCTACCAGTTTCCCTATCCTTCCTATAGACCTTATAATCTGGTATATTCAGTTCCCAATCCTGACCATCTTGTAGCCATGTCTCAGTAATGGCGACCATGTCGTACCCTCTAAGTTGAATTTGCGCCCATAATTCATTCAGTTTGTTCCTTCTACTCTGTGTATTTGCATAAAGAATGCTTATTAGGACCCCACACCATAACCTATCCTTCTGCTCTAATGTTATTTTTCTCACATATTTCTTATTTCTCTCTCCTGATTTAATTACCTTTTCCCTTTAATTTATTTAATTCCCTTTACCTGCAGCCTAAAGTATAATTTCTGACTATTACTGTACTCTCTTCCTTTTTGTTTGTTTTAGAATTATTATTTTTACTACCGTTTCCACCTGAGCCCCCCCCCCCCCATTTACCAGTTTAAAGTCCTTGTGACTGTCCTATTTATCCTTTCGGCTAGGACCCTGGTCCCAGCCCGGTTCAGGTGAAGCCCGTCCCAATGGTACAGTTCCTTCCTGTGCCAGTACTGGTGCCAGTGTCCCATGAAATGGAACCCCTCTTTCCCACACCACTCCTTCAGCTACATGTTCACCTCCCTAATCCCATGCCAATTTGCATGTAGTACGGGTAAGAGAGATTATAACACTTGAGGTCCTGTTTTTTTAATTTAGCTCCTGGTACTCTCTGAACAGGACCTCTTGTCTACTCTTTCCTATGTTGTTGGTCCCAACATGGTCCACAACAACTGGATCCTCCCCCTCCCTCTCCAATATCCTTTCAAGCCAGTTCGAGATGTCCCTCACTCTGGCACTAGGTGGGCAACATACCATGTGGGACTCTCCATCCTGCTTACAAAGGATGCTATTTGTCCCCCAAATTATTGAATCCCCGACAACTACCACATCACACTTCTCCTCCTCCTCCCCCTCCCTTTGGACAGCCTCCTGCTCCAGGGAGCCATGGTCAGCATTCTGGCTGTCCTTCTTACAGTCTTCATTATCCTCACAGGTAGCAAGGACATTATACCTGTTGGATAGGATCAGTTTTGATGGATCCTTGTTCTTTATCTCACTGGGTTCCTCTTACTCTGCACGCTATCGGTCACACCAACCCCGTTCTGATCCTGTACCTCTCTACGAGGTGTGACCGAGGTCTAGAGCAAACAGTCCAGATACTCCTTCCCCCTCCCTTACGTGTCGGAGTGTCTCCAACTTGCACGTCAGCTCGATGACTCTGAGCTGGAGAGATTTGAGGCGGAGACATCTACTGCAGATGTGTTCGCTCAGGACATTCCAGATGTCCACAAATTCCTACATAGAATCATCAAATGGTTACAGTACTGAAGGAGGCCATTCGGCCCATCGAGTCCATGCCTGCTCTCTGCAAGAGCAATCCAGCTAGTCCCACTCCCCCGCCCTACCCTCAGAGCACTGCAAATTTTTTTCCTTCAAGTACTTATCGAATTCCCATTTGAAAGCCACGATTGAATCCGCCTCCACCACCCCCTCAGGCAGTGTATTCCAGATCCTAACCACTCGTTGCCTTTGGATCTTTTGCCAATCACATTAAATCTACGTCCTCTGGTTCTTCAGTCCAGACACACAACCTGCTCGGCTGTATCTTAGTCTATATTTATTTATGGATAATTACGTTTTAATCTTTTTTTTGCTTTTTAAAAAAAAATTTAGCACCTCCTTCCTCCTCTACACCTAATTCCCACTCTCATCAAATTCTCAAGTTCCCACTCGGTTCACGATCCAGTCTCTCCGCGGTGCGCTCTGTGCTTCAGCAGATAACCTTCTATTTTATACATGTTTTGAGAACACCAGTTACAACTGCTCAATCAACTTCAGCAACATAGGCCCTCAGTTTTACATCACCCAGCTCCCTAGCCTGTACTGCAGACAGGGTCCTAGCCTCCAACCAATGCCACTTCTCTGCTCACTATAACTCACTGTACCCACAGATATACCACACGGAGCCTGGATTACAGAGTCTCACTATAACTCACTATACCCACGGGTATACCACACGGAGTCTGGGTTACAGAAAGTCTCTCTATAACTCACTGTACCCACAGATATATCATATGGAGCCTGGATTACGGACAGTCTCACTACAATTGGGGTCATGCACCACGCAACACCCCTGTGATGACGACACTCCCTGATTAAGAGGGGAAAAATTGAGTTTGAGAGTAAACTAGCAGGGAATATAAAAATTGACTGTAAAAGCTTCTATAAATATGTCAAGAGAAAAAGATTAGTGAAAACAAATGTAGGTCCCGTACAGTCAGAAATGGGGGAAATTATAATGGGGAACAAAGAAATGGCAGAACAATTAAACACATACTTTGGTTCTGTCTTCACAAAGGAGGACACAAATAACCTCCCAGAAATGTTAAGGAACCCAAGGGTCTAGTGAGAGGGAGGAACTGAAGGAAACCAGTATGAGTAAAAAAAAGTGCTAGGGAAATTAATGGGGCTAAAGGCTGACAAATCCCCAGGGCCTGATAATCTACATCCCAGAGTACTAAAGGAAGTGGCCCTGGAAATAGTGGATGCATTGGTGATCATCTTCCAAAATTCTAGAGACTCTGGAACAGTTCCTGCAGATTGGAGGGTGGCAAATGTAACCCCACTATTTAAAAATGGAGGGAGAGAAAAAACAGGGAATTACAGACCAGTTAGCCTAACATCAGTAGTGGGGAAAATGCTAGAGTCTATTATAAAAGATGTGATAACAGAACAGTTGGAGGCATTAACGGGATTGGACAAAGTCAGCATGGGT
This sequence comes from Heptranchias perlo, assembly GCF_035084215.1. NCBI lineage: Eukaryota > Metazoa > Chordata > Chondrichthyes > Hexanchiformes > Hexanchidae > Heptranchias > Heptranchias perlo. Next base: position 50,155,201 of record NC_090348.1, on the reverse strand, counting down.
TTATGAAAGGGAAATCATGCTTAACAAATCTACTGGAGTTTTTTGAGGAGGTAACTAGTAGAATAGATAGGGGAGAACCAGTGGATGTGGTGTATTTGGATTTTCAGAAGGCTTTTGGTAAGGTCTCACACAAGAGGTTAGTGTGCAGAATTAAAGCACATGGGATTGGGGGGAATATACTGGCATGGATTGAGAATTGTTGACAGACAGGAAACAGAGAGTGGGAATAAACGGGTCTTTTTCCGGGTGGCAGGCAGTGACTAGTGGGGTACCGCAGGGATCAGTGCTTGGGCCCCAGCTATTCACAATATATATCAATGATTTGGATGAGGGAACTAAATGTAATATTTCCAAGTTTGCAGACGAAACAAAGCTGGGGTGGAATGTGAGCTGTGAGGAGGATGCAAAGAGGCTCCAATGTGATTTAGACAAGTTGGGTGAGTGGGCAAGAACATGGCAGATGCAGTATAACGTGGATAAATGTGAGGTTATCCACTTTGGTTATAAAAACAGAAAGGCAGATTATTATCTGAATGGTGATAGATTGGGAAAAGGGGAGGTGCAACGAGACCTGGGTGTCCTTGTACACCAGTCGCTGAAAGCGAGCATTCAGGTGCAGCAAGCAGTTAGGAAGGCGAATGGTATGTTGGCCTTCATTGCAAGAGGATTTGAGTACAGGAACAGGGATATCTTACTGCAGTTATACAGGGCCTAGGTGAGACCACATCTGGAGTATTGTGTGCAGTTTTGATCTCCTTATCTGAGGAAGGATGTCCTGGCCATGAAGGGAGTGTAACGAAGGTTTACCAGACTGATTCCTGGGATGGCAGGACTGACGTATGAGGAGAGATTGGGTTGACTAGGCCTATATTTACTAGAGTTTAGAAGAATGAGAGGTGATCTCATCGAAACATATAAAATTCTAACAGGACTAGACAGATTAGATGCAGGGAGGATTTTCCAGATGGCCGGTGAGTCCAGAACCAGGGGTCACAGTCTCAGGATACGGGGTATGCCATTTAGAACCGAGATGAGGAGAAATTTCTTCACTCAGAGAGTGGTGAATCTGTGAAATTCTCTACCACAGAAGGCAGTGGAGGCCAAGTCATTAGATGTATTCAAGAAGGAGATCGATATATTTCTTAATGCTAAAGGGATCAAGGGATATGGGTAAAAAGCGGGAACAGGGTTCTGAGTTAGACAATCAGCCATGATCATTTTGAATGGCGGAGCAGGCCTGAAGGGCCGAATGGCCAACTCTTGCTCCTATTTTCTTTGTTTCTATGTTAATACAGCATAGATTATCAGTCCCAATACAGATATAAACATATTACCATAGAAAGTGCTGTTTGGGTCTGGTGAAGGTGAGGTTCTGGCAGCACCGAGATGTGGATACACTCCGGTATCATGACTGTGCCTCCGTCCAGATCAGCCACAATTACATCCAACTGGAGACAAAACGTTGAACAATCGTCAGAGAGTTATGGCCCATTGTGTCTGTGCCGGCTGAAAAAGAGCTATCCAGTTTAATCCCACTTTCCTGCACTTGGTCCGTAGCCCTGTAGGTTACGGCACTTCACATGCACATCCAAGTACTTTTTAAATGAGTTGAGGGTTTCTGCCTCTACCACCCTTTCAGGCAGTGAGTTCCAGACCCCCACCACCCTCCGGGTGAAAAAATTTCTCCTCAGCTCCTCTCTAATCCAATTACTTTAAATCTATGCCCCCTGGTCACTGACCCCTCTGCTAAGGGAAATAGGTCCTCCCTATCCACTCCATCTAGTCCTGTGATAATTTATATAACTCAATTAAATCTACCTTCAGCCTCCTTTGTTCCAAAGAAAACATCCCCAGCCTATCCAATCTTTTGTCATAGCTAAAATTCTCCAGCCCTGGCAACATCCCTTTGCTTCCTGTCACTGAGCCAATTTTGGATCCAACCAACCACTTTCCCTTGGATCCCATGGGCTTTTACTTCTCTGATCAGTCTGCCACGTGGGACCTTGTCAAAAGCCTTGCTAAAATCCATGCAGACTACATCAAACGTGCTACCCTCATCGACCCTCCTTGTTACCTCCTCAAAAAATTCAATCAAGTTAGTCAGACACGACTTTCCCTTAACAAATCCATGCTGATTGTCCTTGATTAACCCGTGCCTTTCTAAATGACGATTTATGCCGTCCCTCAGAATCGATTCCAATAATTTGCCCACCACCGAGGTTAGACTGACTGGCCTATAATTATTCGGTCTATCTCTTTCTCACTTTTTAAACAACAGTGCAATGTTTTCTTGTGAACCCCAGCCAGCTGTGTGCAAGGGTTTCCACACCAGAAATATTCTTCCACTTGCTGTCATCAGCTGGCTGTGCAGTTACAGTCAACCCTCTGCCTCCACTCCCCGGGTTCAGTGACCCTCTGACCTCCCCCCCCCTCACTCCCCGGGTTCAGTGACCCTCTCACCCCGCCCCCCCCCCCCCTCCAGGTTCAGTGACCCTCTCACCCCAACCCCGCCCCCCCATCCCCAGGTTCAGTGACCCCCTCCTTGCATTGGTCAATATTACATTTCACTAACATTATATGTGAAAATAAGATTCACTAAATCTGAATTTAGATGGGGACCAAATTTTTTAAAAATTCATTCATGGGATGTGGGCGTCGCTGGCGAGGCCGGCATTCATTGCCCATCCCTAATTGCCCTTGAGAAGGTGGTGGTGAGCCGCCTTCTTGAACCGCTGCAGTCCGTGTGGTGAAGGTTCTCCCACAGTGCTGTTAGGAAGGGAGTTCCAGGATTTTGACCCAGCGACGATGAAGGAACGGCGATATATATTTCCAAGTCGGGATGGTGTGTGACTATTTCAAGGAACTCAGGAATGAGCAGCAGGTGAAGGCAGATCACTGAAACTATTGCTAACTGATTGGGCTAATCTCGGTCTCTGTGCTTCACTCACCAGGTCCTGCATGTCTGCTCGGAAGAAGGAGTGCATTCCGATGATGAAAGGCGTAGGGCTACACAACACTTCCAGAAGCTGCGCTGGTAAGATTGGGATATACGTCAAACTGCCAAGACACGAGGCAAAGGTTTATTCGGAACAATCCCACAAACCATCTCCACAACCTCCCCCCACCCCACCCCACAAAACAAACCATCTCCACAACACCCCCCCTACACTGGACCCCCGCACACAAATCCTGTGAATGAGCCTATCCACTTTCAGACCCCCCAAATCCAGCACCTGAACTCTTTCTCCCCACCCAAACCATACCTCAACTGCCCTCATTTAAGGGTCATTGCCTGAACTCTCCCCAAACCCAGAGTCTGAACTCTCCCCAAACCCAGAGCCTGAACTCTCCCCAAACCCAGAGTCTGAACTCTCCCCAAACCCAGAGTCTGAACTCTCCCCAAACCCAGAGTCTGAACTCTCCCCAAACCCAGAGTCTGAACTCTCCCCAAACCCAGAGTGAGAACTCAGAGAATCACAGGAATTTACGGCACAGAAGGCTACCGTTCGGCCCATCGTGTCTGTGCCGGCTGAAAAAGAGCTACCCAGTCGAATCCCACTTTCCAGCTCTTGGTCTGTAGCCTTGTAGGTTACGGCACTTCAAGTCTACATCCAAGACCTTTTAAATGCAATGAGAGTTTCTGCCTCTGCCAACCTTTCAGGCAGTGAGTTCCAGACCCCGACCACCATCTGGGTGAAAAGATTTCTCCTCAGCTCCCCTCTAATCCCTCTACTAATTACTTTAAATCTATGCCCCCTGGTTATTGACCTCTCTGCTAAGGGAAATAGGGCCTTCCTATCCAATATCTGGGCCCCTCATAATTTTATACCCCTCAATTAAATCTCCCCTCAGCCTCCTCTGTTCCAAAGAAAACAACCTCAGCCTATTCAACCTTTCCTCATAGCTAAAATTCTCCAGTCCTGGCAACATGCTTGTAAATCTCCTCTGTACCCTCTCTAGTGCAATCACATCTTTCCTATAATGTGACGACCAGAACTGGATGCAGTACTCAAGCTGTGGCCTAATCAGTGTTTTATACAATTCTAGCATAACCTCCCTGCTCTTATATTCTATACCTCGGCTAATAAAGGCAAGTATCCTGAATACCTTCTCAACCACCTTATCTACCTGTCCTGCTACCTTCAGGGATCTGTGGACATGCACTCCAAGATCCCTCTCTTCCTCTACACCTCTCAGTATCCTCCCATTTATTGTATATTCCCTTGCCTTGTTTGCCCTCCCCAAATGCATTACCTCACACTTTTACGGATTGAATTTCATTTGCCACCTGTTTGACCACCTGACCAGTCCATTGATATCTTCCTGCAGTCTACAGTTTTTCTCCTCATTATCAATCACTCGGCCAATTTTTGTATCATCTGCAAACTTTTAAATCAAGCACCCCACATTTAAGTCTAAATCATTGATATATACCACAAAAAGCAAGGGACCTAGTACTGAGCCCTGCGGAACCCCACTGAAAACAGCCTTCGAGTCACAAAAACATCCATCGACCATTACCCTTTGCTTCCTACCACTGAGCCAATTTTGGATCCAACTTGCCACTTTCCCTTGGATCCCATGGGCTTTTATTTTTCTGATCAGTCTGCCATGTGGGACCTTGTCAAAAGCCTTGCTAAAATCCACGTAGACTACATCAAACGCGCTACCCTCCTCGACCCTCCTTGTTATCTCCTCACAAAATTCAATCAAGTTAGTCAGAAACGACCTTCCCTTAACAAATCCATGCTGACTATCTTTGATTAATCAATGAACTCTCCCCAACCCAGAATAAGAACTCTTCCCAAACCAGAGTCTGAACTCTTCCCTACTCCCCAAACCTGGAATCAAAACTCACCCGCCCTCAACCCAGCATCCAAGCACTGCTCGCAAAGCTATGGGTCTGTACACTATCCACACTACTGTGCATCGTCAACTGGAAACGCAATCCCACCTGCTCATGCCAACCAGATCCACCAGTACCACAAAATGGCCCCCAACAAATCTCCCATCCAAAACTCCACCGAATGGACATTAAATGTCTTTGCCCTGAATACACCAGCACCCCTCTGAATGCATCGGTCTTCCCTTGGTTACCTGTACTTTAGAGGGAACATGAGAGCAAGGAGTGCCCGACAGGCCTCTGTCAGCCTCTGGTAACTGGACGACAGGAACAGAATCTTGTGTTCAGTTAGGGCAGCGCAGAAAAGATCCAACACATTGTTAACACCTGGAAAAATAAACAAGGAATAAAGAAGCACAGACTCCAGGACTGGAAATAGTGAAAATCCAATTACTGTACAAATCTTTATTAGAATACACCTTACTGTACACATGGAGCATCTGATCGAATCTTTGCCAGAATACAACTTACTATACACACGGAGCATCTGACTGAATCTTTGTTTGAATACACCTTACTGTATACATAGGAGCAATCTGATTGTACCTGTCAGAATATACCTTACTGTACACACGGAGCAATCGGATCATATCTTTGTAATATGTGGGAGTTTGTGGACAGTAAGATTGTCCTGGATTGCCAAATCTGCAGTAAGTGGCTCTGGCTTGAGACAATCCAGCTCAGAGTCTTTGAGCTGGAGCATGACTCAGAGACACTCCGACACATATGGGAGGGGGAGGTAGAGAAGGAGGTCCTATCCAACAGGTACAAGGTACTTTATATCTTTGAGGCTAGGGATGTAGGCTGCAGTGAAGATGCCCAGAATGCTAACCATGGCACTGTGGAGTAGGAGGCAGTCCAAGAAGGGCAGAATCAGAATAGAAAGGTTATAGTCATAGGGGATTCTATAATCAGAGGGATAGTGTCCTCTGCACTTGCGACTGAGATTCCAGAAGGGTGTGTTGCCTACCTGGTGTAAAGGTAAAGGATATTTCGGAGCAACTAGAGAGGAACTTTTAAAGGGAGGGGGAGGATCCAGTTGTCATGGTCCATATCGGCACCAATAACATAAGTAAGAACAAGGAGGAGGTCCTGCTAAGGGAATATCAGAAGCTAGGAACAAAATTAAAAAGCAGGACCTTGTGGGAGGTAATCTCAGGTTTACTACCCAAACCATGTGCTAATTGACATAGGGATAGGCAGATCAGGAAGGTGAATGCATTGCTGAAAGACTGGTGTGGGAAGGAGGGGTTCCATTCATGGGACACTGGCACCAGTACTGGGACAGGAAGGAGCTGTACCGCTGGGACGGGCTCCACCTGAACCAGGAATGGGACCAGAGTCCTAATGGAAAGGATAAATAGGGCAGTGCATTGGGCTTTAAACTAGTACGGGATCTAGTAGCAATAATAAATAAAAGCCTAAAGATAAAAGAAACAGGAGATGAGTGTAAAGACCAAGGTAAGGAATAAAGATAACAAACAGTCAAGGAACAAAAACAGTTATAAAACAGAAGTATAAAAGGACTGTTAAAAATAAAGTAAAAGGAACAACAATTAAAGATGAATTAAACTGCCTGTACAGCAATGTACACAGTGTCCAAAATAAAACGAGGGAACTGGAGGCAATAATCCGTAGCGAGGAGCCAGATGTAGTATGGATAACTGAAACATGGCTACATAAAGAACCACTAAGAGTCTAAATGGGGTAGAGGAGCAGAGGGATTTGGGGGCACAGACAAACAAATCACTAAAAGTAGTGAAGCATGTTAATAAGGCCATAAAAAAGCAAACCAAGCATTGGGGTTCATTTCTGGAGGAATAGAATTGAAATGCAGAGAAGTTATGTTAAACTTGTATAAAACCTTGGTTAGACCACAAGTACTGTGAACAGTTCTGGTCTATAGAGGCACTGGAGAAGGTGCAATTAAGATTTATTAGGATGGTACCAGAACTGAGAGGTCATACCTATTAGGAAAGATTGAGCGGGCTGGGGCTCTTATCTCAAGAAAAGAGAAGGCTGTGGGTTGACCTGATAGAGGTCTTTAAGGTTATGAAAGTATTTGAAAGGCTAGACGTAGAGAAGATGTTTCCACTTGTGGGGGTGACCAGAACTAGGGGCCATAAATATAAATCCAATAGGGAATTCAGGAGAAACTTCTTTCCCCAGGGCGTGGTTAGAATGTGGAACTCACTACCATAAGAAGTGGTTGAGGTGAATAGTGTGGATGGATTTAAGGGGAAGCTGGATAAACACATGAGGGAGAAAGAAATAGAAGGATACGCTGATAGGGTGAGATGAAGTAGGGAGGGAGGAGGCTCGTGTGGAGCATAAATAACTGCATTGACCTGTTGGGCCGAATGGCCTGTTTCTGTGGTGTACATTCGATGCAATTCTATGTAATCTTTGTTAGAATACACCCTACAGTACACATGGAGCAATCTGATCGTATCTTTGGAAGAATACATCTTACTATGCACACAGCGCAATCTGATCATGTCTATTATATATCAAAAACGTACAGTGTTCTCAGACTTCAGACGTTACTGTGCCTGTTGGTGAGACTGTAAACGTAACATTACGTCACGTGACCAAGTTATTACAATGAAGCAGCACCAATCAGCAGCCTCAATAATGAGAGCGCGCGGAGCACCACGGGAGAGGCTGAGGAGAAGATTTAAAACCTGGCAGGTGCAGAATCTGCAGCGCGGAGCACCACGGAAGAGGCTGAGGAGATTTAAGGGGCGGTGGGAGCGGACAGGGCGAGACGGCAACGAGCGGACAGGGCGAGACGGCAACGAGCTCCCCACCCCCAGATTAACCATAGTGAGAATGTGCAGACAATCCTTGTAGTTCTGGGCGCACGCCACTAAGTATATTCCTCCATACCCCTGATAAAAACAACAAACCCCCTCCCATGATAAAGACTTGCTAGCAAAATTGAAGTCCATGGGATTAAAGGGCCAGTGGCTACGTGGACGCAAAATGGGTTAGGGGACAGAAAGTAGAAAGTTGTAGTGAACGACTGTTTATCAGACAGGAGGGAGGTATATATTGGTGTCCGCCAGGGGTTGGTATTAGGACCACTGCTCTTTTTGATCTATATTAATGACCTGGACTTGGATGTAATGGGCACAAATTTAAAGTTTGACACAGATGACACAAACCTTGGAAATGTAGTAACATTGAGGAGGATAGTAACAGACTTCTGGAGGACATAGACAGACTGGTGAAATGGGCAGACACATGGCAGATGAAATCTAATGTGAAGTTGTGCATTTTGGGAGGAAGAATGAGGCGAAGCAATATAAGCTAAATGGTACAATTTTGAAGTGAGGGCCACATTACTGGAGCCGGTCAGAGGCTGGGTATTCTGTGGCGAATGACTCACCACCTGACTCCCAAAGCCTCTCCATCACCTACAAGATACAAGTCATGATGTGGAGATGCCGGTGATGGACTGGGGTTGACAATTGTAAACAATTTTACAACACCAAGTTATAGTCCAGCAATTTTATTTTAAATTCACAAGCTTTCGGAGGCTTCCTCCTTCCTCAGGTGAACATTGTTGGAAAACGACGTCCAACAATGTTCACCTGAGGAAGGAGGAAGCCTCCGAAAGCTTGTGAATTTAAAATAAAATTGCTGGACTATAACTTGGTGTTGTAAAATTGTTTACAAGATACAAGTCAGGAGTGTGATGGAATACTCTCCACTTGTCTGGATTGGGAGCAGCTGCAACTCAAGAAGCTCAACACCATCCAGGACAAAGCAGCCCGCTTGATTGGCACCCCATCCACCACCCTAAACATTCACTCCCTCCACCACCGACGCACTGTGGCTGCAGCGTGTACCATCCACAGGATGCACTGCAGCAACTCGCCAAGGCTTCTTCGACAGTACCTCCTAAACCTGTAATCTCTATCACCTAGAAGGACAAGGGCAGGAGGTGCATGGTAACAACATCACCTCCAAGTTCCCCTTCTAGTCTCGACTTGGACATATATCGGCCGTTCCTTTATCGTCACTGGGTCAAAATCCTGGAACTCCCAACTTAACAGCACTGTGGGAGAACCTTCACCACACGGACTGCAGCGGTTGAAGAAGGCGGCTCACCACCACCTTCTCAAGGGGCAACTAGGGATGGGCAAAGCCCACATCCCAAGAACTAATAAAAGAAAATTCCAGGATCATCAGGAAACTGCAGAAAAAGTCTGGTTAAAATATGACCGGGTACATTTGTTAATCCAGCATCTGCAGATAGACAGATCGAGCAGGGGGAAGAGAGTCAGCACCTTCAGGGGAGGGGGGAGGGAGAGGTGGAAGGGAGTCAGCACCTTCAGGGGAGGGGGGGGGAAGGAGGGGGAGGGGAACAGTCAGCACCTTCAGGGGAGGGGGGAAGAGAGTCAGCACCTTCAGGGGAGGGGGGGGAAGGGGGGGGAGGGGAACAGTCAGCACCTTCAGGGGAGGGGGGAAGAGAGTCAGCACCTTCAGGGGAGGGGGGGGAAGGGGGGGGAGGGGAACAGTCAGCACCTTCAGGGGAGGGGGGAGAGAGTCAGCACCTTCAGGGGAGGGGGGAGAGAGTCAGCACCTTCAGGGGAGGGGGGAAGAGAGTCAGCACCTTCAGGGGAGGGGGGAAGAGAGTCAGCACCTTCAGGGGAGGGGGGAAGAGAGTCAGCACCTTCAGGGGAGGGGGGAAGAGAGTCAGCACCTTCAGGGGAGGGGGGAAGAGAGTCAGCACCTTCAGGGGAGGGGGGAAGAGAGTCAGCACCTTCAGGGGAGGGGGGAAGAGAGTCAGCACCTTCAGGGGAGGGGGGAAGAGAGTCAGCACCTTCAGGGGAGGGGGGAAGAGAGTCAGCACCTTCAGGGGAGGGGGGAAGAGAGTCAGCACCTTCAGGGGAGGGGGGAAGAGAGTCAGCACCTTCAGGGGAGGGGGGAAGAGAGTCAGCACCTTCAGGGGAGGGGGTAAGAGAGTCAGCACCTTCAGGGGAGGGGGTAAGAGAGTCAGCACCTTCAGGGGAGGGGGGAAGAGAGTCAGCACCTTCAGGGGAGGGGGGAAGAGAGTCAGCACCTTCAGGGGAGGGGGGAAGAGAGTCAGCACCTTCAGGGGAGGGGGGAAGAGAGTCAGCACCTTCAGGGGAGGGGGGAAGAGAGTCAGCACCTTCAGGGGAGGGGGGGAAGAGAGTCAGCACCTTCAGGGGAGGGGGGAAGAGAGTCAGCACCTTCAGGGGAGGGGGGAAGAGAGTCAGCACCTTCAGGGGAGGGGGGAAGAGAGTCAGCACCTTCAGGGGAGGGGGGAAGAGAGTCAGCACCTTCAGGGGAGGGGGGAAGAGAGTCAGCACCTTCAGGGGAGGGGGGAAGAGAGTCAGCACCTTCAGGGGAGGGGGGAAGAGAGTCAGCACCTTCAGGGGAGGGGGGAAGAGAGTCAGCACCTTCAGGGGAGGGGGGAAGAGAGTCAGCACCTTCAGGGGAGGGGGGAAGAGAGTCAGCACCTTCAGGGGAGGGGGGAAGAGAGTCAGCACCTTCAGGGGAGGGGGGAAGAGAGTCAGCACCTTCAGGGGATGGGGGAAGAGAGTCAGCACCTTCAGGGGAGGGGGGAAGAGAGTCAGCACCTTCAGGGGAGGGGGGAAGAGAGTCAGCACCTTCAGGGGAGGGGGGAAGAGAGTCAGCACCTTCAGGGGAGGGGGGAAGAGAGTCAGCACCTTCAGGGGAGGGGGGGAAGAGAGTCAGCACCTTCAGGGGAGGGGGGAAGAGAGTCAGCACCTTCAGGGGAGGGGGGAAGAGAGTCAGCACCTTCAGGGGAGGGGGGAAGAGAGTCAGCACCTTCAGGGGAGGGGGGAAGAGAGTCAGCACCTTCAGGGGAGGGGGGAAGAGAGTCAGCACCTTCAGGGGAGGGGGGAAGAGAGTCAGCACCTTCAGGGGAGGGGGGAAGAGAGTCAGCACCTTCAGGGGAGGGGGGAAGAGAGTCAGCACCTTCAGGGGAGGGGGGAAGAGAGTCAGCACCTTCAGGGGAGGGGGGAAGAGAGTCAGCACCTTCAGGGGAGGGGGGAAGAGAGTCAGCACCTTCAGGGGAGGGGGGAAGAGAGTCAGCACCTTCAGGGGAGGGGGGAAGAGAGTCAGCACCTTCAGGGGAGGGGGGAAGAGAGTCAGCACCTTCAGGGGAGGGGGGAAGAGAGTCAGCACCTTCAGGGGAGGGGGGAAGAGAGTCAGCACCTTCAGGGGTGGGGGGAAGAGAGTCAGCACCTTCAGGGGAGGGGGGAAGAGAGTCAGCACCTTCAGGGGAGGGGGGAAGAGAGTCAGCACCTTCAGGGGAGGGGGGAAGAGAGTCAGCACCTTCAGGGGAGGGTGGAGAGAGTCAGCACCTTCAGGGGAGGGGGAGGGAGTCGGCACCTTCAGGGGAGGGGGAGGGAGGGAGGTGAGTAATCAAGCGGCCCTCAAGCGAGCCTGTGATCGGAAGCGGTCTGACTCCATCTAAACGATGTTGAGGTGACTGCCGCATCATCTGATTAAATCCCAGCCAGCAGAATCAGAAAGCTCCAGAAGCACAAATAAGACCTTCCTGTACTGATTCCTTTCAAACAAGTTCTAGAAATGAACGCAGTGTTTGAAGAGTATTAGTGAATGGATGGTGCATGCTTCGGCCGGAAGTCAGGACCGCAAATAAAATTTTAGAATAATCAAAATTAATCAATAATCAATAGCTGGTTGCGTTGCCATGCTCCGGAGCGGAGCCTAACGTCACTCACTGAGCAGACACATACCCAGCTGTTTGAAGAGCAGTGCAACACTGCAGCCACTAATGGGCAGCGCATCGTTGATGGGCGTCTGGATCACCTGACGATCTCCCGCTCCCAATGAGATTGTTCTCTGTGTAGGAAATGAAGCAGAAATTGTAAGAAAATGTTTTACCAACACGTTGAGCTGGTTTGAGTTAATTAATTACTCACAAATAAAACATTTCTCTTATAATGGGGACAAAACATCAACTTTGAGAGCCAGGGAGAAACAATTCAATCCGAATGGGAGATGGAGACAGTGACTCCATTTAATCTGTAACCACATCCTGCAATCTCAATCAGCACAGCTTTTCAAACAGGTGGAAATGGTGTGGAGATGCCGGTGATGGACTGGGGCTGACAATTGTAAACAATTTTACAACACCAAGTTATAGTCCAGCAATTTTATTTTAAATTCACAAGCTTTCGGAGATTTCCTCCTTCCTCAGGCAAATGTTTCAAGAGCTCCTTGAAGCCTACGCATTTATACATATAGAACAATACATGGTGTTTACAGACTGCCCCTGCAACTGCCCGTTGCCAAGGCAATCACCGTGTTCAGACAGAGAGGTGTCACCTGCAGAACCCCCGAATACATGGTACATTGGCGAGACCATGCAGACGCTGCGACAACGGATGAACAGACACCGCGCAACAATCGCCAGACAGGAGGGTTCCCTCCCAGTCGGGGAACACTTCAGCAGTCAGGGACATTCATCCACCGACCTTCGGGTAAGCGTACTCCAAGGCGGCCTTCGAGACACACGACAACGCAAAATCGTCGAGCAGAAATTGATAGCCAAGTTCCGCACCCATGAGGACGGCCTCAACCGGGATCTTGGGTTCATGTCACGCTACACGTTACCCCACCAGCGAACAAATGTTATCTGTTTTTAATATAATGGGTCATTTGCTGGCTCTCTCTGCCTTCCGGATGTTTCTGCCTCTCTCTGTTTTTTTTCCCTGTTTGTTTTTTTGTTGAATGTGTATTCGGGGGTTCTGCAGGTGACACCTCTCTGTCTGAACACGGTGATTGCCTTGGCAACGGGCAGTTGCAGGGGCAGTCTGTAAACACCATGTATTGTTCTATATGTATAAATGCGTAGGCTTCAAGGAGCTCTTGAAACATTTGCCTGAGGAAGGAGGAAATCTCCGAAAGCTTGTGAATTTAAAATAAAATTGCTGGACTATAACTTGGTGTTGTAAAATTGTTTACAAAGGTGGAAATGGGACATCTTGGGTTGGGAAACCAGGGGGCGTGTCAACAATTTCAGGGGGGACCCCACTTTAGTGTGAAGATTTTCAGGGGACACATAAGAACATAAGAAATAGGAGCAGGAGTGGGCAATACGGCCCCTCGAGCCTGCTCCGCCATTCAATAAGATCACGGCTGATCTTCGACCTCAAGTCCACTTTCCCGCCTGATCCCCATATCCCTTGATTCCCCTAGAGACCAAAAATCTATCAAACTCAGCCTTGAATATACTCAATGACTGAGCATCCACAGCCGTCTGGAGTAGAGAATTCCAAAGATTCACAACCCTCTGAGTGGAGAAATTCCTCCTCATCTCAGTCTTAAATGGCCGACCCCTTATCCTGAGACTCTGCCCCCTAGTTCTAGACTCTCCAGCCAGGGGAAACAACCTCTCAGCATCTACCCTGTCAAGCCCCCTCAGAATCTTATATGTTTCAATGAGATCACCTCTCATTCTTCTAAACTCCAGAGAGTATAGGCCCATTCTACACAATCTCTCCTCATGTGACAACCCTCTCATCCCAGCAATCAATCTAGTAAACATTCGTTGCAGTGCCTCTAAGGCAAGTATATCTTTCCTTAGATAAGAAGGCCAAAACTGTACGCAGTACTCCAGGTGTGGTCTCACCAAAGCCATGTACAATAGTAGTATGACTTCCTTATTCTTGTACTCCAACCCCCTTGCAATAAAAGCCAACATGCCATTAGCCTTCCTAATTGATGGCTGTACCTGCATACTAACTTTCTGTGTTTCTTGTACGAGGACACCCAAATCCCTCTGGACGCCAACATTAAATAGTTCCACACCATTTTAAAAATATTGTTTTTCTATTCTTCCTACCAAAGTGAATAACCTCACATTTCCCCACAATATACTCCATCTGCCACCTTCTTGCCCACTCACTTAACCTGTCTATATCCCTTTGCAGACTCTTTGTGTCCTCCTCACAGCTTATTTTTCCACCTACCTTCGTATCGTCAGCAAACTTGGATACATTACACTCGGTCCCTTCATCTAAGTCATTAATATAGATTGTAAATAGCTGAGGCCCAAGCACTGATCCTTGCGGCACCCCACCAGTTACAGCCTGCCAACCTGAAAATGACCCGTTTATCCCTACTCTCTGTTTTCTGTCCGTTAACCAATGCTCTATCCATGCAAATATATTACCCCCAACCCCATGAGCCCTTATCTTGTGTAACAACCTTCTATGTGGCCCCTTATCGAATGCCCTTTCAAAATCCAAACAAACTACATTCATTGGTTCCCCTTTGTCTACCCTGCTAGTTACATCCTCAAAAAGCTCGAATAGATTTGTCAGACACGATTTCCCTTTCATAAAGCCATGTTGACTCTGCCTAAACATATTATGAGAACATAAGAACATAAGAAATAGGAGCAGGAGTAGGCCAATCGGCCCCTCGAGCCTGCTCCGCCATTCAATAAGATCATGGCTGATCTGATCCTAACCTCAAATCTAAATTCATGTCGAAATTTCCTGCCCGCTCCCCATAACCCCTAATTCCCTTTACATCTAGGAAACTGGCGATTTCTGTTTTAAATTTATTTAATGATGTAGCTTCCACAGCTTCCTGGGGCAACAAATTCCACAGACCTACTACCCTCTGAGTGAAGAAGTTTCTCCTCATCTCAGTTTTGAAAGAGCAGCCCCTTATTCTAAGATTATTACCCCTCATTCTAGTTTCACCCATCCTTGGGAACATCCTTACCGCATCCACCCGATCAAGCCCCTTCACAATCTTATATGTTTCAACAAGATCGCCTCTCATTCTTCTGACCTCCAATGAGTAGAGTCCCAATCTACTCAACCTCTCCTCATATGGCCACCCCCTCATCCCCAGTATTAGCCGAGTGAACCTTCTTTGTACTGCCTCGAAAGCAAGTATGTCTTTTCTTAAGTATGGACACCAAAACTGTATGCAGTATTCCAGGTGCGGTCTCACCAATACCTTATATAACTGCAGCAATACCTCCCCGTTTTTATATTCTATCCCCCTAGCAATAAAAGCCAACATTCCGTTGGCCTTCTTGATCACCTGCTGCACCTGCATACTAACTTTTTGATTTTCTTGCACGAGGACCCCCAGATCCCTTTGTACTGCAGTACTTTCCAGTTTCACGCCATTAAGATAATAACTTGCTCTCTGATTTTTCCTGCCAAAGTGCATAACCTCACATTTTCCAATATTGTATTTTTTTTTTATTCGTTCACGGGATGTGGGCGTCGCTGGCGAGGCCAGCATTTATTGCCCATCCCTAATTGCCCTCGAGAAGGTGGTGGTGAGGCCATTTCAGAGGGCAATTAAGAATCAACCACATTGCTGTGGGTCTGGAGTCACATATAGGCCAGACCGGGTAAGGATGGCAGGTTTCCTTCCCTAAAGAACATTAGTGAACCAGATGGGTTTTTACGACAATCCGGTAGTTTCATGGCCATCATTACTGATACTAGTATTTTTAATTCCAGATTTTATTTAATTAATTGAATTTAACTAATTAATTGAATTTAAATTCGCCAGCTGCCGTGGCGGGATTTGAACTCATGACTCTGGATTTTAGTCCAGGCCTCTGGATTACTAGCCCAGTAACACAACCACTATGCTACCGTACCCGTCATCTGCCAAATCTCCGCCCACTCACCCAGCCAGTCGATATCCCCTTGTAGGTTTTTTATGTCCTCCTCACTCTCCACTTTCCCTCCCATCTTTGTATCATCTGCAAACTTTGATATATTACACTCGGTCCCCTCCTCGAAATCGTTAATATAGATTGTAAAGAGTTGGGGACCCAGCACTGACCCCTGCGGAACACCACTGGCTACTGGTTGCCAGTCCGAGAATGAACCATTTATCCCAACTCTCTGCTTCCTGTTAGATAACCAATCCTCCACCCATGCCAGAATATTACCCCCAATCCAGTGATTCTTTATCTTGAGCAATAATCTTTTATGTGGCACCTTGTCGAATGCCTTCTGGAAGTCTAAATACACTACATCCACTGGTTCCCCTAAATCCACACTGTACGTTATGTCCTCAAAGAACTCAAGCAAATTTGTCAGACATGACTTCCCCTTCATAAAGCCATGCTGACTTTGTCCTATTAAATTATGTTTATCCAAATGTTCCGTTACTGTCTCCTTAATAACAGACTCCAAAATTTTACCCACCACAGATGTTAGGCTAACTGCTCTATAATTTCCAGCCTTTTGCCTACTACCCTTTTTAAATAACGGTGTTACATTAGCAGTTTTCCAATCTGCCGGGACCTTTGCCGAGTCCAGAGAATTTTGGAAAATTATTACCAAAGCATCCACAATCCCTACTGCCACTTCCCTCAAGACCCTAGGATGGAAGCCATCAGGTCCAGGGGATTTATCCGCCTTGAGTCCCATTGATTTACTGAGTACCAATTCCTTAATGATTTTAATCCTATTTAGCTCCTCCCCCCCTAGAGCCCCCCGTTTGTCCAGTGTTGGGATATTCTTCTTGTCCTCTACCGTAAAGACTGAAACAAAATATTTGTTCAGCATTTTTGCCATCTCCATGTTTCCCACCATTAATTTCCCGGTCTCATCCTCTCAGGGACCTACGTTTGCCTTAGCCACCCTTTTTCTTTTTATATAACTGTAGAAACTCTTGCTATCTGTTTTTATAATTTTTGCTAATTTATTTTCATAATCTATCTTCCCTTTCTTAATCAATCCTTTAGTTACTTTTTGCTGTCTTTTGAAGACTTCCCAATCTTCTATCCTCCCACTCAGTTTGGCTACCTTATATGTCCTTGTTTTTAGTCGGATACTATCCTTAATTTCTTTACTTAGCCACGGATGGCTGTCATTTCTTTAGCACCCTTTTTTCCTCAGTGGAATATATTTTTTTTGAAAGTTGTAAAATAACTCCTTAGATGAACACCACTGCTCATGTACCGTCTTACCCTTTAATCTATTTTCCCAGTCCACTTTAATCAATTCCGCTCTCATACCATCATAGTCTCCTTTATTCAAGCTCAGTACGCTTGTTTGAGAACCAACCTTCTCACCCTCTAATTGGATATGGAATGTAACCATGTTATGGTCACTCATTCCAAGGGGATCCTTAACTAGGACATTATTAATTGATCCTGGCTCATTGCACAGGACCAGGTCCAAGGTTTTCTCAGTGCCCTGTTACCACTTCCTTAATAATGGTTTCCAGGATTTTCCCGATGATTGATGTCAGGCTAACTGGCCTGTCGTTCCCTGTTTTCTCTCTCCCTCCTTTCTTGAATGGCGGGGTTATATTTGCTACCTTCCAATCCGCTGGAACCGTTCTAGAATCTAGGGAATTTTGGAAGATCGTAACCAATGCATCCACTATCTCTGCAGCCACCTCTTTTAGAACCCTCAGGTGTAGGCCATCAGGTCCAGGGAATTTATTGGTTTTTAGTCGAATTAGTTTCTCTGGTACTTTTTCTCTACTGATATTAATTACTTTAAGTTCCCCACTCATTAGCCCCTTGGTTCCCCACTATTTCTGGTATGTTTTTTATTCCTTCTATTATGAAGACAGATACCAAATATTTGTTTAACTTCTCTGCCATTTCCTTATTTCCCATTATAATTTCTCCTGTCTCAGCCTCTTAGGGACGAACATTTGGTTTTGCTACTCTCTTCCTTTTTACATACTTGTAGAAGCTCTTACAATCTGTTTTTATATTTCTTGCTAGTTTACTTTCATATTCTATATTCTCCCCTTTTATCAATTTTTTGGTCATCCTTTGCTGGTTTCTAAAACTCTCGCAATCCTCAGGCTCACTACTTACTCTTCTTCGCAACATTATAAGCCTCAACTTTTATTATAATACCATCCTTAACTTCTTTAGTTAGCCACGGATGGATGAGTTTTTATGGAATGTATATTCGTTGAGAATTTTGAAATATTTCTTTAAATGTTTGTCATATCTTTTACTCAAAGTTCCCAATCTACCTTACACTTGTACCTATGTAATTGGCTTTAAGTGTAAGTCTCTAGTTTCGGACTTATGTATTTCACTCTCAAACTCAATGTGAAATTCTATCACAGTGTGAACTGCTGAGAGTTTGGTAAGTGTGGGAGTTTAAGGGTTAATCTCTTTAAAATCTAGTGCATATTGCTTTCAACTGTATAAGTTCAATTTTAAAGTTTAATTTTTTAAGTTTCTGTCAGGCTTCAGCAGAGAGAGCTGCTGTAGTAAGTTAATTGGTTAGCTAGATTAAACTGGTACCTGAAGGTGGGCAGGCCTGACTCATCTGAGTCACAAACTGCAGAAATACAGGGGCCTGTCAGTGCGACAGCACGGAGTGCGGACAACACAGTGTGAACTGCTGAGAGTTTGGTAAGTGTGGGAGTTCGGGGAAGGAGGTGCTGCTTTGCCTCGCTTTTCCTAACTTTTTCCGCAGAGCGGCAGTGGACCTGAGCGTAGAAGACTGAGATTGGGGAATAAAAGCAGCAGCAGACCTGCAACAGAAGAAAACTACTGTGCGACGTCACAGGTGAGGCAGGAGAGTCCGAGAGGTGAGCACAGTATAAAAGGAGAGACCAAAAGCGGGAGGAGAGTCCGAGAGTCTAAGGCAAGTCATGCCACCACAGCTCGCACCCGTGATATGCTCCTCCTGCACTATGTGGGAAGTCATGGACACTACCAGTGTCCCTGGCGACCATATGTGCAGGAAGTGTGTCCAGCTGCAGATACTGGCTAACCGTATTTCGGAGCTGAAGCTGCAGGTGGATTCACTGTGGAGCATCCGTGATGCTGAGACTATCGTGGATAGCACGTTCAGTGAGGTGGTCACACCACAGGTAAAGATTACGCAGACAGAAAGGAAATGGGTGACCGCCAGGCAGAGTAAAAGGACTAGGCAGGTAGAGCAGGAGTCCCCTGGGGCCATCTCCCTCTCAAACAGATATACCGCTTTGGATACTGTTGGGGGAGATGGCTTATCAGGGGAAAGCAGCAAGAGCCAAGTTCGGGACACCACAGGAGGCTCTGCTGCACAGGAGGGGAGGAAGAGGAGTGGCAGGGCTATAGTGATAGGGGATTCAATTGTAAGGGGAACAGATAGGTGTTTCTGCGGCCGCAAACGTGACTCCAGGATGGTATGTTGCCTCCCTGCTGCTCGGGTCAAAGATGTCACTGAGCGGCTGCAGGGCATTCTGGAGGGGGAGGGTGAACAGCCAGTAGTCGTGGTCCATATTGGTACCAACGACATAGGTAAAAAAAGGGATGAGGTCCTGCAAGGTGAATTTAAGGAGTTAGGAGATAAATTAAAAAGCAGGACTTCAAAGGTAGTGATCTCAGGATTACTACCAGTGCCACTTGCTAGTGAGTATAGGAACAGGAGAATAGACAGGATGAATGCATGGCTGCAGGGTTGGTGTAGGAGGGAGGGATTTAGATTCCTAGGACATTGGGACCGGTTCTGGGGAAGGTGGGACCTGTACAAGCGTGACGGGTTACACCCGAGCAGGACCGGGACCAACGTCCTCGCGGGGGTGTTTGCTAGTGCTGTTGGGGAAGGTTTAAACTTGAGTGGCAGGGGGATGGGAACCTGAGTGGGGAGTCAGAAGGGAATAAAGTTGAGAGCAGCAAGAGAGGGGAAGACCCAGGGGAAATTTACAATACAAATAGTACAAACAGTTGTTCAAGAACAAGTGAAAGGGAAAAGCGTAGAGCAGCGGAAAGAAAGTGTACTTTAGGCACGACAGATAAAATAAAAACTAGAAGGCGTAAGGCGATTAACCCAGCATCAAAGCTGAAGGTCAGGCTAGGGTGTGTGGCCCAACTAAGAGTTCTATATACAAATGCACGGAGTATAAAGAATAAATTAAATGAACTACAGGTTCAAATTCAAATTGGAGGGTATGACGTGATAGCTATTACTGAGACATGGCTGCAGGATGGTCAGGATTGGGAACTAAATATACCAGGTTATAAGGTCTACAGGAGAGATAGGGAAAATGGATGAGGGGGAGAAGTAGCCTTAATGATTAGAGATGAAATCACTTCAATGATAAAGGGGGATATAACGAGAGGTAAGCAGCCAACAGAGACCTTATGGGTTGAATTGAGAAATAGGAAAGGATCTAAGACTATAGTGGGAGTTGTGTATAGGACCCCTGGCAGCAGCTCTGAAGTGCTAGATTGTATAAATGCAGAGATTAGACAAGTGTGTAAGAAAGGCATAGTGGTCTTAATGGGGGATTTTAACCTTCACATAGATTGGGAAAAGCAGACTAACAACTGTTAGGGGGAGGGATTCAAATTCCTGGGACACTGGAAACGGTTCTGGGGGAGGTGGGACCAGTACAAACCGGACGGTCTGCACCTGGGCAGGGCCGGGACCGCTGTCCTAGGAGGAGTGTTTGCTAGTGCTGTTGGGGAGGGTTTAAACTAAAGTGGCAGGGGGTTGGGAACCTGAGCAGGGAGAGAGAGGAAAGCGTAACAGGAAGGGACAGAAGGTATGGAGTAATAGGTAAAGTGTTAAAAAAGGAAAAAGCAGGAACTAAGCGTCACAAAACAGATTTGAAAGTTCTTTATCTGAATGCACGTAGCATTCGTAATAAAATGGACGAGTTAACGGCACAAATAACTACGTATGGGTATGATCTTGTGGCCATTACAGAAACATGGCTGCAGGGTGACAACGACTGGGAATTAAATATGCCAGGGTATTTAACAATCAGGAAGGACAGGCAGGAAGGAAGGGGAGGTGGGGTGGCTATGTTAATAAAGGAAGGAATCACTGTAATACAGAGAAATGATATTGGGACAAAGCATCAAGATAATGAAACAGTTTGGGTGGAGATAAGGAATAATAAGGGAAAAAAAACATTAGTGGGCGTAGTATATAGGCCTCCTAATAGTTGCAACTCTGCTGGAAGAAGTATTAATCAGGAGATAGTCGGGGCATGTAATAAGGGAACAGCCATAATTATGGGGGATTTTAATTATCATATTAACTGGACAAATCAAATTGGGCAGAGCAGCCTTGAGGACGAGTTCATTGAGTGCATCAGGGATGGATTTCTTGAGCAGTATGTAACTGATCCTACAAGGGGGCAGGCAACCTTGGACCTGGTCCTGTGTAATGAGTCAGGATTAATTAATAATGTCCTAGTTAAGGATCCCCTTGGAACGAGCGACCACAGCATGGTTGAATTCCATATCCAATTAGAGGGTGAGAAGGTTGATTCTCAAACAAGCGTACTGAGCTTGAATAAAGGAGACTATGATGGTATGAGAGCGGAATTGATTAAAGTGGACTGGGAAAATAGATTAAAGGGTAAGACGGTACATGAGCAGTGGTGTTCATTTAGGGAGTTATTTTACAACTTTCAAAATAAATATATTCCACTGAGGAAAAAAGGGTGTAAAAGAAATGACAGCCACCCGTGGCTAAGTAAAGAAATCAAGGATAGTATCCGACTAAAAACAAGGACATATAAGGTAGCCAAACTTAGTGGGAGGATAGAAGATTGGGAATTCTTCAAAAGACAGCAAAAAGTAACTAAAGGATTGATTAAGAAAGGGAAGTTAGATTATGAAAAGAAATTAGCAAAAAATATAAAAACAGATAGCAAGAGTTTCTATAGTTATATAAAAAGAAAAAGGGTGGCTAAGGCAAACATAGGTCCCTTAGAGGATGAGACCGGGAAATTAATGGTGGGAAACATGGAGATGGCAAAAATGCTGAACAAATATTTTGTTTCAGTCTTTACAGTAGAGGACACTAAGAATATCCCAACACTGGACAAACAGGGGACTCTCGGGGGGGAGGAGCTAAATACGATTAAAATCACTCAAGAGATGGTACTCAGTAAAATAATGGGACTCAAGGCGGATAAATCCCCTGGACCTGATGGCTTCCATCCTAGGGTCTTGAGGGAAGTGGCAGTAGGGATTGTGGATGCTTTGGTGATAGTTTTCCAAAATTCCCTGGACTCAGGAGAGGTCCCGGCAGATTGGAAAACTGCTAATGTAACACCGTTATTTAAAAAGGGTAGTAGGCAGAAGGCTGGAAATTATAGGCCAGTTAGCTTAATATCTGTGGTGGGTAAAATTTTGGAGTCTATTATTAAGGAGACAGTAACGGAACATTTAGATAAGCATAATTTAATAGGACAAAGTCAGCATGGCTTTATGAAGGGGAAGTCATGTCTGACAAATTTGCTTGAGTTCTTCGAGGATATAACGTATAGGGTGGATAAAGGGGAACCAGTGGACGTAGTGTATTTAGACTTCCAGAAGGCATTCGACAAGGTGCCACATAAAAGATTATTACTTAAGATAAAAAATCACGGGATTGGGGGTAATATTCTGGCATGGGTGGAGGATTGGTTATCCAACAGGAAGCAGAGAGTTGGGATAAATGGTTCATTTTCGGACTGGCAACCAGTAACCAGTGGTGTTCCACAGGGGTCGGTGCTGGGTCCCCAACTCTTTACAATCTATATTAACGATTTGGAGGAGGGGACTGAGTGCAACATATCAAAATTTGCAGATGATACAAAGATGGGAGGGAAAGTAGAGAGTGAGGAGGACATAAAAAACCTGCAAGGGGATATAGACAGGCTGGGTGAGTGGGCGGAGATTTGGCAGATGCAATATAATATTGGAAAATGTGAGGTTATGCACTTTGGCAGGAAAAATCAGAGAGCAAGTTATTTTCTTAATGGCGAGAGACTGGAAAGTAGTGCAGTACAAAGGGATCTGGGGGTCCTAGTGCAAGAAAATCAAAAAGTTGGTATGCAGGTGCAGCAGGTGATCAAGAAAGCCAACGGAATGTTGGCTTTTATTGCTAGGGGGATAGAATATAAAAACAAGGAGGTATTGCTGCAGTTATATAAGGTATTGGTGAGACCGCACCTGGAATACTGCATACAGTTTTGGTCTCCATACTTAAGAAAAGACATACTTGCTCTCGAGGCAGTACAAAGAAGGTTCACTCGGTTAATCCCGGGGATGAGGGGGCGGACATATGAGGAGAGGTTGAGTAGATTGGGACTCTACTCATTGGAGTTCAGAAGAATGAGAGGCGATCTTATTGAAACATATAAGATTGTGAAGGGTCTTGATCGGGTGGATGCAGTAAGGATGTTCCCAAAGATGGGTGAAACTAGAACTAGGGGGCATAATCTTAGAATAAGGGGCTGCTCTTTCAAAACTGAGATGAGGACAAACTTCTTCACTCAGAGGGTGGTCGGTCTGTGGAAATTGCTGCCCCAGGAAGCTGTGGAAGCTACATCATTAGATAAATTTAAAACAGAAATAGACAGTTTCCTAGAAGTAAAGGGAATTAGGGGTTATGGGGAGCGGGCAGGAAATTGGACATGAAGCTGAGTTCGGATCGGTCAATGCCCTGTGGGTGGCGGAGAGGGCCCAGGGGCTATGTGGCCGGGTCCTGCTCCGACTTCTTTAGATTTGTGGTTGGGATCAGATCAGCCATGATCTTATTGAATGGCGGAGCAGGCTCGAGGGGCCGATTGGCCTACTCTTGCTCCAATTTCTTATGTTCTTATGTTCTTATGTCAGAAAGGTAGTGAATTTCTTGAGTGTGTCCAGGATAGTTTTCTACAGCAATATGTCCGATAGGCAACAAGGGGGCAAGCCATACTGGATTTAGTAATGAGTAATGAACCAGATTTAGTTAACGGCTTAACTGTGCGTGAACATCTTTCCGATAGTGATCATAACATGATCGAGTTCAATGTAGTGTTTGAAAGGGAAAAAAGTGAATCAGCTGCTAAGATTCTAGACTTAGGCAAGGCCGACTTCAATGGGATGAGACAGAGACTGTCCACAGTAAACTGGGCAAATCTGTTAATGGGCAAAACGACTGATGATCAGTGGGAAATGTTTAAAGAAACATTTAACCTGATACAGAACCGGTTTATACCCGAGGGGCAAGAACTCTTCTTGCCAAAAAAAACAGCCATGGACAACTAAAGAGGTAAGGGACAGTATAAGACATAAGGAAAGGGCATACAAAAAGGCAAAAAATGGCACAGATCCTGACGAATGGGAAAGATACAAAGATCAACAAAGGGTCACAAAACAGATAGTAAGGGCTACAAAAAGAGAGTATGAAAAGAAACTCGCAAGGGATATCAAAACCAATACGAAGAACTTTTATAGTTACATTAGGAAAAAGAGGGTGGTCAGGAGCAGTGTTGGCCCCTTAAAAACTGGAAGTGGGGATATTGTCTTTGACAATGGGGAAATGGCGGACATGTTGAACGATTACTTTGCGTCAGTATTTACAGCAGAAAAAGAGGATAGCATTCTGGAAATCCCACGAAAACTAATATTGAATCGGGGATAGGGACTCGATAAAATTAACATAAGTAATGCAACAGTAATGAAGAAAATAATAGCACTAAAGAGTGACAAATCCCCAGGACCAGATGGTTTCCATCCCAGGGTTTTAAAGGAAGTTGGTGAGCACATTGCAGATGCCCTAACTATAATCTTTCAAAGTTCTCTAGATTTAGGAACTGTCCCTCTGGATTGGAAAATTGTACATGTCACTCTGCTTTTTAAGAAAGGAGAGAGGGGGAAACCAGGGAATTATAGACCAGTTAGCCTAACATCTGTTGTGGGGAAAATGCTGGAGTCTATAATTAAGGATAGGGTGACTGAACACCGAGAATTTTCAGTTAATCAGAGAGAGCCAGCATGGATTTGTGAAAGGTAGGTCGTGCCTGACAAACCTGATTGAATTTTTTGAAGAGGTGACTAAAGTAGTGGACAGGGGAATGTCAATGGATTTTATTTATATGGACTTCCAGAAGACATTTGATAAGGTCCCACATTAGAGACTGTTAGCTAAGATAGAAGCCCATGGAATCGAGGGAAAAGTACGGACTTGGTTAGGAAGTTGGCTGAGCGAAAGGCGACAGAGAGTAGGGATAATGGGAAGGTACTCACATTGGCAGGACGTGACTGGTGGAGTCCCGTAGGGATCTGTCTTGGGGCCTCAATTATTCACAATATTTATTAACGACTTAGATGAAGGCATAGAAAGTCTCATATCTAAGTTTGCCGATGACACAAAGATTGCTGGCATTGTAAGCAGTGTAGATGAAAACATAAAATTACAAAGGGATATTGATAGATTAGGTGAATGGGCAAAACTGTGGCAAATGGAATTCAATGTAGACAAATGTGAGGTCATCCACTTTGGATCAAAAAAGGATAGAACAGGGTACTTTCTAAATGGTAAAAAGTTAAAAACAGTGGATGTGCAAAGGGACTTAGGGGTTCAGGTACATAGATCATTGAAGTGTCATGAACAGGTGCAGAAAATAATCAAGGCGGCTAATGGAATGCTGGCCTTTATATCAAGAGGACTAGAGTACAAGGGGGCAGAAGTTATGCTGCAGCTATACAAAACCCTGGTTCGACCGCACCTGGAGTACTGTGAGCAGTTCTGGGCACTGCACCTTCGGAAGGACATATTGGCCTTGGAGGGAGTGCAGCGTAAGTTTACTAGAATGAAACCCGGACTTCAAGGGTTAAGTTACGAGGAGAGATTACACAAATTGGGGTTGTATTCTCTAGAGTTTGGAAGGTTAAGGGGTGATCTGATCGAAGTTTATAAGATATTAAGGGGAACGGATAGGGTGGATAGAGAGAAACTATTTCCGCTGGTTGGGGATTCTAGGAGTAGGGGGCACAGTCTAAAAATTAGAGCCAGACCTTTCAGGAGCAAGATTAGAAAACATTTCTACACACAAAGGGTTGTAGACGTTTGGAACTCTCTTCCACAAACGTCAATTGATACTAGCTCAATTGCTAAACTTAAATCTGAGATAGAAAGCTTTTTGGCAACCAAAGGTATTAAGGGATATGGGCCAAAGGCAGGTATATGGAGTTAGATCACAGATCAGCCATGATCTTATCAAATGGCGGAGCAGGCACGAGGGGCTAAATGGCCTACTCCTGTTCCTATGTTCCTATCATATTATGATCACTCTTCCCCAGAGGATCCCCCACTATGAGATTACTAATTAACCGTCTTATTACACAAGACAAGATCTAAAATAGCCTGTTCCCTGGTTGGTTCCACAACGTATTGTTCTAGGAAACTATCTCGAAAGCATTCCATGAACTCGTCCTCCAGACTACCTTTGCCAATTTGATTTGTCCAGTCTATATGAAGATTGAAGTCCCCCACAATTATTGCATTACCTTTGTTACAAGCTCCTCTTATTTCTTGATAAATACTGTGTTCAACAGTATAACTACCGTTAGGCAGCCGATAAATTACTCCCACCAGTGTTTTCTGCCCCTTGTTATTTCTTATCTCCGCCCATACTGATTCTACTTCCTGATCTTCCGAGCCAAGATCCTTTCTCACCACTGTCCTTATAATCATCCTTTATTATCAGGGTTACACCCCCTCCTTTTCCATTTTGTCTGTCTTTTCGAAAAGTCAAGTACCCTGGATATTGACCTTGCCACCAAATCTCTGTAATGGCTACTTGATCAAACCCATTTATCTCTATTTGTGCCACTAATTTGTCTATCTTGTTGCGAATGCTTCGTGCATTCAGATAAAGAGCCTTTCATTTTAACTTTTTACCATTTTCCCCTGATTTGACCTTATTCGCTGATGAACTATTGCCGTTAAATCCTCTGACCCTTCTTGTCACACTCTGTTTCTCTTTACCCAAATCACGACACTGCTCTATGGCCGTGACTTTTCTCTTTAGATTTCTAAATTTCCCCTCACCTGACCCCTCCCCTCCTTTTAAATTTAAAGCCCTATCTACAGCCCTAGTTATTCAATTCGCCAGGACACTGGTCCCAGTCCGGTTTAAGTGGAGTCCATACCAACGGAACAGCTCCCTCTTTCCCCAGTACTGGTGCCACGCATTTAACTCTCTGATCTGTTTGACCCAATGCCAATTTGCATGTGGCTCAAGTAGTAATCCAGAGATTATTACCTTTGAGGTTCCGCTTATTAATTTAGACCGTCGGTCCTCAAACTCCCTCAGCAAAACCTCATTCTTAGTTCTATATCATTGGTTCCTATGTGGACCACGACAACAGGATCCTCCCCCTCATGCTCCAAGTTCTTTTCCAGCCGCGAGGAGATGTCCTTAACCCTGGCACCGGGCAGGCACACAGCCTTCAGGACTCCCACTCATGGCTGCAGAGAACGGTATCTATCCCTCTGACTATGCTGTCCCCTACCACTACCACATTCCTTTTTACTCTCCACACTTGAATGGCCTCCTGTACCCACAGTGCAGTGGTCAGTATGCCCATCCTCCCTTCAGTCCTTGTTCTCATCCTTACAGGTAGTAAGTACCTCGTACCTGTTGGACAAGGTCAAGGGCTGAGGCTCCTCCATCACTACATCCTGGGTCCCCATACCTGCCTGACTCGCAGTCACACCCTCTTGTCGTTGACCACTGACCGAATCTAAACTACTACCTAACCTAAGGGGTGTGACTGCCTCCCGGCTCAAACTGTCCAGATAACTCTTTCCCCTCCCTGATGCATCGTAATGTCTGCACCTCGGACTCCAGCTTAACAACTCTGAGCCTAAGTTCCTCGAGTTGCAGACACTTACTGCAGATGAGGTTGCGCTCGATCTCACTGGTCTCTACAACTCCCACATGCTGCAGTTCCCACTGGAGTGTGAAGATTTGCAAGGGGACCCAATACAAAGCTTTGAAAACTCTGTCCTACAGATACACAACCTGATTTTCCTCATTCGTTAACTACTATCAATTCACATAATAGTGACAAGGAATGATCACAGAGACTGCCCCTTTACAATGTTCTTATATTATGCGTTCACCTCATCTTCCCTTTTCCTAGGCCAAATATAATACACTCACGGATGTCATTTCAGTTTTTTATCCAAGGAGGTAGGAAAGTGATGAACAAAAACAGTAGCACCTCATATTGGTGCCCACCTGGTGGTGCCACTGCACCACATCAACATTCCCAACTCACAAATGGCCGCTGTTAGGTGTAGAGAAGGAATTGAAAGGCAGTGCGAAGTTGGTAAAGTTTACATGTTTCAGTTACAATGAGTAGGATCCCAGAGGCTTCTCACATATACCATTTTGTGGCAGATGAATGGGGGCTGCTCATCTTCCAACAGATATGAACTGGCTTAACACAAAGGCAAACCCGGACAGGATACAGGAAAAGGACAAAGGAACGGGACCACAGTCGATAACTCCAGTTAAAAAACAAGAACCGACACGGGCACAAGGGACAAAATGGATCTGGTCTGGGTTTTCATTTCCGATTTCAGCATTGAGGATACAAGTTGCTCTACGTTCGAGTGGGAGACAGTTTCCAAGATCAGTAACAATCCATTGTGAGAGCACCCTGTACGGGTTAGGGGGCAAAAATGTCCTGTGATGTAGCACAAGCCATACAGGCCAGCTAGGTCCAAGGTTCCATCCATGCGCTGAGCGCTTAGCAGCAGTAGGGACAATACAAGGGTCTCTTGCAGTGGGGAGTGGGGGGGAGAGAGAGTCGGCACCTTCGGGGGGGGAGGGGGGGGAAAGAGAGTCGGCACCTTCGGGGGGGGAGGGGGGGGAAAGAGAGTCGGCACCTTCGGGGGGAGGGGGAGAGAGAGTCAGCACCTTCGGGGGAGGGGGAGAGAGAGTCTGCACCTTCGGGGGGAGGGGGAGAGAGTCAGCACCTTCAGGGGAGGGGGACAGAGTCAGCACCTTCAGGGGAGGGGGACAGAGTCAGCACCTTCAGGGGAGGGGGACAGAGTCAGCACCTTCAGGGGAGGGGGACAGAGTCAGCACCTTCAGGGGAGGGGGACAGAGTCAGCACCTTCAGGGGAGGGGGACAGAGTCAGCACCTTCAGGGGAGGGGGACAGAGTCGGCACCTTCAGGGGACTAAATACTGTCTGGTGATGTGCCAAATACCCCCCCGGTCTCTGTCCTAGACAACTTTCTATATTCTGAAATGATCATGAAATACAACAGCACTTCAGCCATCCTCCTGATCCCACAGAGCAATGAACCTACAGAATGGCTTTCTGATGTTTACAGTTTAAGAAATATGAAAGTTCTTTGTTTTTGATCATTTCTGATTCCATGTTAGAGATAGAATCAGATCCAGTAATGCAGCTTTTAGACAATGACAATTGAAGCAGAAAAGAGAATCGTACCCCGGCTTCCTCGTCCTCCTCATCCGTCTAGGTTAGCGACAAAGACAGAGACAGACAGCAGATTAAAAACAAACGCACATCAGGTTAGAGACAGATACTGAACACTTGGGGAGGAAACATCAGAGTGACCAGAGAAACAGTACCATTAGTCAGATTATAACACATGAAAGAAAAATTCGTAGGTTGATGCAATGAGAACCTATATAATCGGTAACGTAAGTCACATCATGTGTGCCATGCCCCTCCCCAGCTCACAGTGGCATCGGTCGTCGCTCTTTACATGCACATGTCACTCCACTTTTTAAGAAAGCAGAGAGGGAAACCAGGGAATTATAGACCAGTTAGCCTAACATCTGTTGTTGGGAAAATGCTGGAGTCTATAATTAAGGATAGGGTGACTGAACACCTCGAGAATTTTCAATTAACCAGAGAGAGCCAGCATGGATTTGTGAAAGGTAGGTCGTGCCTGACAAAGCTGATTGAATTTTTTGAAGAGGTGACTAAAGTAGTGGACAGGGGAATGTCAATGGATGTTATTTATATGGACTTCCAGAAGGCATTTGATAAGGTCCCACATAAGAGACCGTTAGCTAAGATAGAAGCCCATGGAATCGAGGGAAAAGTACGGACTTGGTTAGGAAGTTGGCTGAGCGAAAGGCGACAGAGAGTAGGGATAATGGGTAGGTACTCACATTGGCCGGATGTGCCTAGTGGAGTCCCGCAGGGATCTGTCTTGGGGCCTCAATTATTCACAATATTTATTAACGACTTAGATGAAGGCATAGAAAGTCTCATATCTAAGTTTGCCGATGACACAAAGATTGGTGGCATTGTAAGCAGTGTAGATGAAAACATAAAATTACAAAGAGATATTGATAGATTAGGTGAATGGGCAAAACTGTGGAAAATGGAATTCAGTGTAGCCAAATGTGAGGTCATCCACTTTGGATCAAAAAAGGATAGAACAGGGTACTTTCTAAGTGGATGTCCAAAGGGTCTTAGGGGTTCAGGTACATAGATCATTGAAGTGTCATGAACAGGTGCAGAAAATAATCAAGGCGGCTAATGGAATGCTGGCCTTTATATCTAGGACTGGAGTACAAAGGGGGCAGAAGTTATGCTGCAGCTATACAAAACCCTGGTTAGACCGCACCATTTGTATATTCGGTGGTCCTGTAGGTAACACCTCTCTGTCTGAACACCTCGATTGCCTTGACAACGGGCAGTTGGAAAGATTATCTGTAATCACCAGGTATTGTTCTCTGAATATAAATGCGAAACGTTCAAGGATTTCCTGACATTCACCTGACGAAGGAGGAAGCCTCCGAAAGCTTGTGATTTTCAAATAAAATTGTTGGACTATAACTTGGTGTTGTAAGATTGTTTACATTTTGTGATATATATTAAGGATTTACACTTAAATGTGGGGGGCATGATTAAGAAGTTTGCAGATGATACAAAAATTGGTCGTATGGTTGATAGTGAGGAGGAAAGCTGTAGACTGCAGGAAGATATCAATGGACTGGTCGGGTGGGCAGAAAAGTGGCAAATGGAATTCAATCCGGAGAAGAGTGAAGTAATGCATTTGGGGAGGGCAAACAAGGCAAGGGAATACACAATAAATGGGAGGATACTGAGAGGTGTAGAGGAACAAAGGAACCTTGGAGTGCACGTCCACAGAACCCCGAAGGTAGCAGAAAAGGCAGATAAGGTGGTTAAAAAGGCATATGGAATACTTTCCTTTATTAGCCGAGGCACAGAATATAAGAGCAGGGAGGTTATGCTAGAACTGCATAGAACACTAGTTAGGCCACAGCTTGAGTACTGCATACAGTTCTGGTCACCACTTACAGGAAGGATGTAATTGCACTAGAGAGGGTACAGAGGAGATTTACGAGGATGTTGCCAGGACTGGAGAATTTTAGCTATGAGGAAAAATTGGATAGGCTGGGGTTGTTCTCTTTGGAACAGAGGAGGCTGAGGGGTGATTTAATAGGAGTGTACAAAATTGTGAGAGGCCTAGATAGAGTGGATAGGGAGGACCCATTTCCCTTAGCAGAGAGGTCAATAACCAGGGGGCACAGATTTAAAATTCCAGTATGACAGTTCCAGCATAACCTCCCTACTCTTATATGATTGGTAGAAGGATTAGAGGGGAGCTGAGGAAAACCTTTTTCACCCAAAGAGTGGTGGGGGTCTGGAACTCACTGCCTGAAAGGGTGGTAAAGGCAGAAACCCTCAACTCATTTAAAAAGTACCTGGATGTGCACCTGAAGTGCCGTAACCTACAGGCTACGGACCAAGTGCTGGAAAGTGGGATTAGGCTGGGCGGCTCATTTTTGGCCGGCGCAGATACGATGGGCCGAATAGCCTCCTTCTGTGCCGTAAATTTTCTATGATAACTTCATCCTCTTCTTTTGTGAAGACAGATGCAAAGTATTCATTCGGTACCCCAGTCATGCCGTCTGCCTGCACAAGAAGATTTCCTTTTTTGTCCCTAATTGGCCCCACCATTCCTTTAACTATCCTTTTATTTTTTATATGTTTACAAAAGATTTTTGGGTTCTCTTTCATGTTACCCACCAATCTTTTCTCATACTCGCCCTTATATCGTTTTTCAATTTCTGCCTGCATTCTCTGTATTCTGCCCAGTTTACGACTGTATTCTGTACCCGACGTTTGTCATAAACCTCCTTTTTCTGTTTTATTTTAACCTCTATTTCCTTTATCATTCAGGGAGCTTTAGCTTTGGATGCCCCAACTTTCCTCCTTATGGGAATATGCTTGGTTTGCACCCGAACTATCTCCGCCTTGAAGACCTGCCATTTCTCATTTACTGTTTTCTTGGCCAATCTTTGTTTCCACTCTATCTGTGCTAGATCCCTTCTCAAATCACTGAAACTGGCTCTCTTCCAGTTGGGCCAGTCCCCTGAAGGTGCTGACTCTCTTCCCCCCTCCCCTGAAGGTGCTGACTCTCTCCCCCCTCCCCTGAAGGTGCTGACACTCTCCCCCCTCCCCTGAAGGTGCTGACTCTCTCCCCCCTCCCATGAAGGTGCTGACACTCTCCCCCCTCCCCTGAAGGTGCTGACTCTCTCCCCCCTCCCCCCTCCCCTGAAGGTGCTGACTCTCTCTCCCCTTCCCTGAAGGTGCTGACACTCTCCCCCCTCCCCTGAAGGTGCTGACTCTCTCCCCCCTCCCCTGAAGGTGCTGACTCTCTCCCCCCTCCCCGGAAGGTGCTGACTCTCTTCCCCCCTCCCCTGAAGGAGCTGACTCTCTTCCCCCCCTCCCCTGAAGGTGCTGACTCTCTTCCCCCCCTCCCCTGAAGGTGCTGACTCTCTCTCCCCTTCCCTGAAGGTGCTGACACTCTCCCCCCTCCCCTGAAGGTGCTGACTCTCTCCCCCCTCCCCTGAAGGTGCTGACTCTCTCCCCCCTCCCCTGAAGGTGCTGACTCTCTTCCCCCCTCCCCTGAAGGAGCTGACTCTCTTCCCCCCCTCCCCTGAAGGTGCTGACTCTCTTCCCCCCCTCCCCTGAAGGTGCTGACTCTCTCCCCCCCCTCCCCTGAAGGTGCTGACTCTCTCCCCCCTCCCCTGAAGGTGCTGACTCTCTCCCCCCTCCCCTGAAGGTGCTGACTCTCTCCCCCCTCCCCTGAAGGAGCTGACTCTCTCCCCCCTCCCCTGAAGGTGCTGACTCTCTTCCCCCCTCCCCTGAAGGTGCTGACACTCTCCCCCCTCCCCTGAAGGTGCTGACTCTCTCCCCCCTCCCCTGAAGGTGCTGACTCTCCCCTTCCCTGAAGGTGCTGACACTCTCCCCCCTCCCCTGAAGGTGCTGACACTCTCCCCTCTCCCCTGAAGGTGCTGACTCTCTCCCCCCTCCCCTGAAGGTGCTGACTCTCTC
This sequence comes from Heptranchias perlo, assembly GCF_035084215.1. NCBI lineage: Eukaryota > Metazoa > Chordata > Chondrichthyes > Hexanchiformes > Hexanchidae > Heptranchias > Heptranchias perlo. The sequence continues at coordinate 50,122,182 of NC_090348.1, read as the reverse complement.
CCCCCTCCCCTGAAGATGCTGACACTCTCCCCCCTCCCCTGAAGGTGCTGACTCTCTCCCCCCTCCCCCCTCCCCTGAAGGTGCTGACTCTCTCCCCCCTCCCCTGAAGGTGCCGACTCTCTCCCCCCTCCCCTGAAGGTGCTGACTCTCTCCCCCCTCCCCTGAAGGTGCTGACTCTCTCTCCCCTTCCCTCAAGGTGCTGACACTCTCACCCCTCCCCTGAAGGTGCTGACTCTCTCCCCCCTCCCCTGAAGGTGCTGACTCTCTCCCCCCTCCCCTGAAGGTGCTGACTCTCTCCCCCCTCCCCTGAAGGTGCTGACTCTCTCCCCCCTCCCCTGAAGGTGCAGACTCTCTCCCCCTTCCCTAAAGGTTGCTGACTCTCTGCCCCTCCCCTCTGAAGGTTCTAACTCTGGGATTAGACTGGGTGGGACATTAATGGGTATGGGGAGTAAGCAGGAGAGTGGGATTAGACTGGGTGGGACATTAATGGGTATGGGGAGTGAGCAGGAGAGTGGGATTAGACTGGGTGGGACATTAATGGGTATGGGGAGTGAGCAGGAGAGTGGGATTAGACTGGGTGTCTTATGTGAGGAAAAGCATAAGCACAGAGTTGATGAGCCAAATGACCCATTTCTGTGCCGGAACATTCTCTGATTTAATAAAACAAATGATGGATCTTAAAGTTGGCTGCAATTTCTCTGACAGATGCAGTATGTCAGTGGCTGCAAGGTTTCAACTTTCCAAACTACAATTTGAGGTTTGAACAAATAGGAAGTGGAATTATAAACAATAATTGGTAAGAGTGAAGACACACAACAACATCGACTCGCATTTATACAGCACCTTTAACGTAGTAAAACGGCCCAAGGTGCTTCACACGAGTGATTATCAGACAAAATTTGACACCGAGCCATATACAGAGATTTTAGGTCAGTTAACCAAAGGCTTGGTCAAACAGCTAGGTTTAAAAGAGCGTCTTAAAGGAGGAGATAAAGGTAAAGAGGTGGCGAGGTTTAGGGAGGCAATTCCAGAGCTTAGGGCCTAGGCAGCTGAAGGCACGGACACCAATGGTGGAGTAATTAAAATGAGCAAGAGGCCAGAATTGGAGGAGCGCAGAAATCTTGAAGGGTTGTAGGGCTGGAGAAGGTCACAAGAGATTATATGGGGTGAGACCATGGAGACATTTGAAAATAAGGATGAGAATTTTAAAATTGAGGCGATGCTGGACCGGGAGCCAATGTAGGTCAGCGAACACAGGGGTGATGGGTGAATGGGACTTGGTGCGAGTTAGGATAGAGGCAGCAGTTTTGGATGAGCTCAAGTTTACAGAGGGTGGAAGATGAGAGATCATCCAGGAGAACATTGGAATAGTCCAGTGTAGAGGTAAGAAAGACACGGATGAAGGTTTCAGCAACATGTGAGTCAAGGCAGGGGCGGAGATGGGCGATGTTACTGAGGTGGAAGTAGGCCGTCTTGGTGATGGAGCAGATATGGGGTCAGAAGCTCATCTCAGGGTCAAATAGGGCACCAAGGTTGCGAACTGTCTGGTTCAGCTTCAGTAAGTGGCCAGGGAGAGGGATGGAGTCGGTGGCTAGGGAACGGAGTTTGTGGCTGGGACTGAAGACAATGGTATCGGTCTTCCCAATATTTAATTGGAGGAAATTTCTACTCATGCAATACTGGATGTCGGTCAAGTAGTGTGACAAATCAGAGACAGTGGAGGGTTGAAAGAGGTGGCGGTGAGGTAGAGCTGGGTGTCGTCAACGTACATGTGGAACCTGACGTCGTGTTTTCGGATGATGTTGCCGATGACAATCAGCCTTTGTTTATCAGGCTTTTAAAACAAAATTTAATTGAAAAAAGCCACATTGCTCAAGAAGAAATCTTCCCAACCACATTTTCTCTGAATAGGAACTCCTCGAGCTGCCACGAGTCGTCCGGCTGCCTGGGAAAACCGGGAATGTTTAAAGCAGCCAGCTGGTGTGTGTTCACACCTCAAAGTTAATTTACAATACAGTTTATTAGCTGCAACACATGTTCAGTTCAGTCAGCTTTACACATAGATAATGAGAGAGTTTCCTGATGGACAGTCCTGGGGAAGTCTGTCCCTGTTATACAGTCTGTCCCATACTGCTCAACAATTGGCATCTCCACCTGTTGCCCAGGAGAGAACATAAAATCATCATCTGGAGAACTCCACTCTGGGAATAGAGCACGGCCCCAATGTGGCAGCACTCGGAGCTACTGAGGGACCTATGCCTGCATGTGTTCCAATCAAACATGTTCTGCCTGCAATTCTCAGCAAGGGACACACTGATATATCAAAATACTGTAGGGGATTTACAATTGCTCCAGGGCTCAGACATCACTGAGCTGTGCTCACAGATCTCCTCCTCCTTCTTGTACTACTCACTCACCTTTCACACCAAAATAACTATCAAGACTTCAACAGAGTGGCTGGCAATGAGCATGTGAAGCGTAAAGGGGACTATGAATTAAAAGTGAGAATAAAGTGCTACACTGGGACTGACCTGGGATCCTCCTGTGATGGGAATGATGCATGTTAGCAGGTTCCCAATCACCGTTTCCAATGGAACATTCAGACAATCAATGTAAATGGTATAGATCAATCCAAGACAATTCTGCACAAGGAGAGAGAGAGAGATATGTCAGGGATCAACAGGACACTTCACTCACCACAACTTGTTGTAAATAATGTCCCCATGATTCAGTATTTGTCCAGTATAAAACCTCTGTATAGGTCACACAGCAGGCAGTGAAAGATCAGACTGCTGCCTCCACAAAGTCCCCACAGCCAAGGGAGGGTAGGCAGCCAGGGCTCTACCAGTTAGCTGCTTTATAACATTCAGTACTAAACCTGGTGACCTCTTCCCCCCTCCCTCCCTCCCCCGGGACAGGACATGTGCAGAGTGAACACCGGAAGCTGTAACAGGAAGAATCACCCGTAACGCCTCTCAAACAGCCCAACTTCAGGCATGGCCACAACAGAAACAACACCCACAGGCGGAGAGCAGTTCTTTCCATGTCATGTGCTGGGGGTGGGGAGGGTGGAGCCGGGGCGGGGGGAGATCTGACAGCCTGTTGGCCTCACCGAAGGCCAAGAATAGACCTAGCTTTTATAAATAAATGATTTTGCGAAACAGGGAGAGATTGGGTCATTTTATCCTAAGGTTACTCTACAGAAAGGCTCTGTGTATTCATGAATGGGCTCAGTGTCGGCTGGGCTCAAGTTGCACCATCACTTCCAAGTCAGAAGGTTGAGTGTTCAAGTACTGGCAGTACTGAAGGAGCTGGGCTCCTTTGAATGAGATGCTGAGCCAACATTTGCTTGTTTAGTTGAATGCTAAAGACCTCACTACACTATTCAAACAGGAGCAACCCTCACTACTCCAGGATCATCTTGGAGAGCAAAAATAACCCTCAGCTTCTCTCTCCACTATCAGCTCTCCACTTTCAACCATCTCCTTAAACCTCTCTTCCCTGCCCCTTCACCAAGTGTGAGGAGCTCATGGACTTCTTTGTCACTAAGATTGAGTTCAGCAGCCTGTCACATCCCTCCCCTCCCCTTGCCCACCAAGCCAAGCCTCCAGCAAGGCACTCCCCACCCCACCTCCGCCCTAGCCCTGAAGTTGCATCTTTCTCTAGTTTCTATCCTATCCCTCCTCATGCCCTCTCTGATCTTATCTTGTTCACAAGGCCCACCTCCAGCTTTCTTGACCCCAATCCCATTAAATTGCCGGCCACCCAATTTCCCTTCCTGGCCCCTATGCTAGCTGATATTGTAAACGGTTCCCTCTCTTCAGGTATTGTCCCACTTCCCTTCCAATCTGCCATCATCATTAGGATACGGGCAGCAGAGATATGGATGAGCTCAAGTTTATAGAGGGTGGAAGATGGGAGGCCGGCCAGAAGAGCATTGGAATAGTGGAGTCTTGACGTAACAACAGCATGGATGAGGGTTTCAGCAGCAGATGAGCTGAGGCAGGGGTGGAGACGGGCGATGTTACGGATCCTATCCTCCTCCTTGGCCACTGTCTGTGGCTGAACTGGACTGTTCACAACCTCGGCGTCCTATTTGACCCGGAGCCGAACTTCCAACTCCATATCCTCTTCATCACAAAGACCGCCTACTTCAACCTCTGTAACATCGCCTGTCTCTGCCCCTGCCTCAGCCCATCTGCTGCTGAAACCTTCATCCACGTCTTTGTTACCTCCAGACTCGACTATTCCAATGCTCTCCTTCACCCTACATAAACTTCAGCTCACCCAAAACTCTGCTGCCTGTATCCAAACTCACACCAAGTCCCGTTCACCCATCACCCCTGTGCTTGCTGACCTACACTGGCTCCCAGTCCGGTAGCGTCTTGAATTTAAAATTCTCATCCTCGTATTTAAATACCTTAGGGCCTCCTCCTCCCTAGCTCTGTGATCTTCTCCAGCCCTGCAACCCTCCATGAACTCTGCGTTCTTCCAATTCTGGCCTTTTGTGCATCCCAAATCCCTTTGCTCCACCATTGGCGACCGTGCCTTCAGCCACCTAGGCCCAAAGCTCTGGAATTCCCTCCCTAAACTCTCTCCTCTCCGCACCACCACCCCCTCCCCACCTCGCGCCTCTCTGTCTCTCGCGCCTCTCCTCGCCACCTCTCACTCCTCTTTTAAGTCCCTCCTTAAAACCAACCTCTTTGATCAAGCTTTTAATCACACCTCTAAGTATTTCCTTCTTGGCTCAGTGTTGATTTTTGTCTGATTATGCTTCTGTAAAGTGCCTTGGGATGTTTTCCTACAATAAAGGTACATTATTGTTTGTGTGGAGATTGTTGCAACACTAAGAACTGATTAACTAGTCATTAATCATTTTGCTGTTTGTGGGATCTTACAGTGCTCAAAATGATTGCCATGTTTGCTCTACATAACATTTATTGCACCTGGAAATAATGCACTTTATGTGAAACAATCGAGATGTTTCAGAGACATATCAGAAAGCACTATAAAAATGCAAGGCTCTCTGTGTCTTCCACTAGGGTCTTACCCTGAACACCTCGGTGTGGTCCAACTGTGACACCAGAACCAGACTCTTTGGGGCAAATAACTGTGGGGCCTGGATAAAAGTCGAGTCCACATCATCTCCGGCATCTTTAGCATGGTTCTTCTGGGGCTGCAGGGAGACGGACAGAGCAGAAATTAGCAAGAAACAAAGTATAACACAAAGCTCACAAATTGAGGAGTTCGGGTGGTTTATATATAGAATAATGGATACCCGGGAGTGAGTTACAGGCTGGGATCTAATCGAGGGGTTCGGTTGGTTTATGTAGAGAATAACAGATACCCGAGAGTGAGTTACAGGCTGGGATTTAATTGAGGTGTTCAGGTGGTTTATATAAAGAATAACAGATACCCGGGAGTGGGTTACAGGTTGGAATCTAATCGAGGTGTTCAGGAGTTTATATATAGAATAACAGATACCTGGGAGTGAGTTACAGGCTGGGATCTATCTAATGGCAACACACATACTCCATGAATGTAGTTGAAATCGCTATGGATGAAGTGGAGACTCGGAATCCGACGGGCCCCTGAATGTAAAATCCGCCCAATTTGGTAGTTAGCCGTATGGACCAGGAAGGTCATAGGTCGCCCCCTTGTCATCCTGGGTGGCAGGAAGGGTATTGCAATTCCTAAGTTGTTTCAGGTGGGAAGGCAGGAATAAAAGGAAGAAAATGAGCCTGGATTCTTGTTCTTGAACCTTTGTAAGGACCCTGTGGGAAGCACCACTCAGACTGAATGACTAACATGCACTGTCCAGGCTCACACATGAAGAATGCTCACTTGGGAAGTCTACTGATGGACTCCAAACCCACATAACCAAATCCTAGCATGAATAAGCACTTACAGTAGAAGGGACCGAATTGGTCAATGGGGGTATGGGTGAGGAGAGAGTGAACACACAGACACTGCATAAAGATTCTGTATAAATTTTTAGTACTTTTACCTGCGAACTCTCAACTGCTTCCCAAAAGGTGAAACATGCACAATAATGCCTCTCTGAGTTGATATCAGTTAAAACCGCCACAAAGAAGTTTGGAGATTTCCTTTCGAGAACCAGCTGCCATCCACTGGGCTGACAGAACTGCAGGGAGAGAGGGAGAAAAGAGTTCAGACACAGAACCTGCAAAATCAGATTATATCTACAACCACCGTCAGCCAACCATAAAATACTCGCCCGCCTCGGAAGCCCCGACACTCGCCCGCCTTGGAAGCCCCGACACTCGCCCGCCTCGGAAGATTTAAGCCAGGGGGAGTAGCAGCTGTTAGAACATACGGTAAAGTGGCTAAAACTACAGTAAAAAAGCAAAGTCTGAACTGTATTCTCAGCGAGAGTGGGGGTGCGGAGGGAGCGGGGTGTGGAGGGAGTGGGGTGTGGAGGGAGTGGGGTGCGGGGAGCGTGGGGCGAAGACACACACCTCAGGACAGATAGGAGAGAAATTAGAGAAACAGTGAAGGGAAGAAAAAAAGATAATAGAGAAAAGGGGACGTATTGATATGTCAGTGCCACAGTGTTTATGCAAATGTGCAAAGTATTAGAAATTAGGCTACAAACAGCCCCAACTAGAATGGAGGGTCAAGATGATATCACCTCGAGAGAAAGCTGGCCATAGCCATGGCAAGTCTGTGAATTAAATATACACAGCTATAATGTTTCCAGAATAGAGAAGGAAAAAATAAAGTAGTGTGGCCTTATTAAAGATACAATTACAGCCATAGAAAGGAAAGATTTTATTGATCAGAGTCTAGCAGGGTTGAGTTCAGAAATAATAGGGGATCTGTTACCATATTGGGAGTATGTTATAGGCCAAATAGTGGGAAAAAAATTGGGGTTGAATTTCAAGAGGTTTGCCGTAGTAACAATTGTAATAACGCATCTATCCCAAGATAGACTGGGAAAATACAAGAGTTTGTCAAAATGAGGAAGGTTTCTTCGGATGATCCGGGAATCTTATGTTGTATGTCCAATGAGAAAGGATGTAGTAGATCTGATACTGAGTAACAAAGCAGGCCAAATAATGGATCTGACGGTAGGATAACACTTGGGAAATAGTGACCAGAACATAAGGAGGATAACGCTGAAAACAGATGAGAAAAAGGGAGAGTTCAAAACAATGGACTGGAAATTAGCCAATTTCAGTGGTATAAGTGCTGCAGCTGAGCCAAGCTGACAGTGAGGCAGAAAGCAGCAGAGGGCAGCAATTCTTAGCAGACAAATCTAGTGAAAAGGTGGATTACATTTGCCACACTAGTTACTGACCTTCGAAAGTAATTCATTTTGTGAGACATTTTGATATAAGGTACTATATAAAGGCAAAGATCATTCCTCATGCAGCATCCTTACAAGTAACATAGAATGGTTATAGCACAGGAGGCTATTCGGCCCATCGAGCCCGTGCCAGCTCTTTGTAAGAGCAATCCAGTTAGTCAAGGTCCCCCGCTCTTTCCCCGTAACCCTGCAAATTTTTTCCATTCAAGTGTTTATCCAATTCCTTTTTGAAAGCCACGACTGAATCTGATTCCATCACCCTTCCAGGCAGCGCATTCCAGATAATAACTGCTCGCTGCGTAAATATGTATTTCCTCATGTCATCTTTGGTTGTTTTGCCAATCACCTTAAATCTGTGTCTTCTGGTTCTTGTCCCTTCTGCCAATGAGAACAGTTTTTCTTTATTTACTTTATCTAAACCCTTCATGATTTTGAATACCTCTATCAAATCTCCTCTTAACCTTCTCTGCTCTAAGGAGAGCAATCCCAGCTTCTCCAGTCTCGCCACATAACTGAAGTCCCTCATCCCTGGAACCATTCTAGTAAATCTCTTCTGCACCCTCTCTAAAGCCTTCACATCCTTCATAAAGTGCGGTGCTCAGAATTGGACACAATACACCAGTTGTGGCCGAACCAGTGTTTTATAAAGTTCAACATATCTTCCTTGCTTTTGTACTCTATGCCTCTATTTAAAGCCCAGGATCCTGTATGCTTTTTTAACCGCTTTCTAAACCTGTCCTGCCACCTTCAAAGATTTGTGCACGTATACCCCCAGGTCTCTCTGTTCCTGCACCCACTTTAGAATTGTACCATTTAGTTTATGTTGACTCTCCTCGTTCTTCCTGCCAAAATGTATCACATTGCACTTCTCTGCTTTAAATTTCATCTACCATGTGTCCACCCATTCCACCAGCCTGTCTATGTCCTCTTGAAGTCCATTACTATCCTCCTCACTGTTCACAACATTTTCAAGTTTTGTGTCATCTGCAAATTTTGAAATTGTGCCCTGTGTGACCCTAGTACCGACCCTTGGGGAACACCACATGTTTAAAACCAAGCCATGTCTGTAGTCTGTGCAGAGTTTGCTCATCACAGGATGATACAGCATAGAAGGAGGCCATTCAGCCCATCGTGCCTGTGACGGTTCTTTTAAAGAGCTATCCAATTAGTCCCACTCCCTCCCCTGCTCTTTCCCCATAGCATATATCCAATGGTTTTGGCTAGGATAGCACTGGGGTACTAACATTGGTCGCAGCACTCCCAGTCAGGGAAAGGGAAGTCAGCCAGATTCCCTGTACTGATCGCTATGCTGAGAGTTCTACTGGAAGTAATGAGGACCTGATTGGGTTCGGCTACAATGATCTCCATCAGGCAGCAATCACCGACGGGCTCATCAGTCAATAACTGCCACTCGAGTGAGTTAGTAGAAGGGGTCTGGCACTCATGGAATCAAACCATAGGGGGAGATCTGGAGTGGAAAAGAACTAATCACACTATTGATTATATGGTACAGCCCTTAATCCTGTTTTGTGATGCCTCCCGCCTGCTGGAGTTACGACGTGTGAACTATTGAGCTTTGTAGAGTTTGGGGTGGCAGGCGAACCTAAAGCTGCTTTTCTATAGAACACAAACAGTGCAGGATTTGGACTTTATGCTGCGTTGCAGAAGCAGAGAGCTCTCTTTACTTTGAAGAGAGGGAAAGGAAGATAGACATGCGCTGATCAGAATCAGAGGCCATCCAGAGCAGGAATGGAGTTTATCGTTCCGCAGTTCTTATGCCAGATGAGGATTGGATGTAGTGTACTCATTCAGACCATGAACTCCTCATCACAGGAATGTAGAATCATAGAAAGTTATGGCACAGAAGGAGGCCGTTCAGCCCATCGTGTCCGTGCTGGCCGAAAAAGAGCTATCCAGCTTAATCCCATTTTCCAGCACTTGGTCCGTAGCCCTGGAGGTTATGGCACTTCAAGTGAACATCCAGGTACTTTTTAAATGAGTTGAGGGTTTCTGCCTCTCCCACCCTTTCAGGCAGTGAGTTCCAGACCCCCACCACCCTTGGGTGAAAAAATTTCTCCTCAGCTCCCGCCTAATCCTTCCAACAATTACTTTAAATCTATGCCCCCTGGTCACTAATCCCTCTGCTAAGGGAAATAGGTCCTCCCTATCCACTCCATCTAGTCCCATCATAATTTTATACACCTCAATTAATTCTCCCCTCAGCCTCCTTTGCTCCAAAGAAAACAACCCCAGCATATCCAATCTTTTCTCATAGCTAAAATTCTCGAAACATCCTGGCAACATCCTCGTAAATCTCCTCCGTACCCTCTCTAGTGCAATCACATCTTTCCTGTAATGTGGTGACCAGAACTGTACGCAGTACTCAAGCTGTGACCTAACCAATGTTTTATACAGTTCTAGCATAACCTCCCTGCTCTTATATTCTATGCTTCAGCTAATAAAGGAAAGTATTCCATATGCCTTTTTAACCACCTTATCTATCTGTCCTGCTACCTTCAGGGATCTGTGGACATACACTACAAGGTCCCTTTGTTCCTCTACATCTCTCAGTATCCTCCCATTTATTGTGTATTCCCTTGCCTTGTTTGACCTCCCCAAATGCATTACCACACACTTCTCTGGATTGAATTCCATTTGCCACTTTTCTGCCCACCTGACCAGTCCATTGACCCTAGTCTTCCAGTCGCAAAAACACCCGTCGACCATTACTCTTTGCTTCCGGCCACTGAGCCAATTTTAGATCCAACTTGCCACTTTCCCTTGGATCCCATGGGCTTTTACTTTTTTGACCAGTCTGCCATGTGGGACCTTGTCAAAAGCCTTGCTAAAATCCATATACACTACATCAAACACGTTACCCTCATCGACCCTCCTTGTTACTTCCTCATAAAAATTCAATCAAGTTAGTCAGACACGACCTTCCCTTAACAAATCCATGCCCTCTGTCCTTGATTAACCCGTGCCTTTCTAAAAGACGGTTTATCCTGTCCCTCAGAAATGATTCCAATAATTTGCTCACCACCGAGGTTAGACTGACTGGCCTGTAATTACTCGGTCTATCTCTTTCTCCCTTTTTAAACAACGGTACAACGTTAGCAGTCCTCCAATCCTCCGGCACCACGCCTGTAGCCAGGGAGGATCAGAAAATGATGGTCAGTGCCTCCGCTATTTCCTCCCTTGCTTCTCTTAACAGCATGGGATACATTTCATCCGGGCCTGGCGATTTATCTACTTTCAAAGATACTAAACCCCTTAATACTTCCTCTCTCACTATGTTTATCCCATACAATATTTCACACTCCTCCTCACCTACAATCTCTGCACGTCCCCCTCTTTTGTGAAGACAGACGCAAAGTATTCATTAAGAACCATACCCACATCTTCCGCCTCCACACATAGGTTACCTTTTTGGTCTCTAATAGGCCCTACTCTTTCCTTAGTTATCCTCTTGCTCTTTATGTTGTTTAAAACATTTTTGGGTTTTCCTTAATTTTACTTGCCAGTATTTTTTCATGCCCTCTCTTTGCTTTCCTAATTTCCTTTTTAATTTCACCCCTGCACGTTCTATACTCCTCTAGGCTTTCTGTAGTATTGAGTTCTCGGTGTCTGACATAAGCTTCCCCCTTTTGCCTGATCTTACCCTCTACTGCTCCTTGACATCCAGGGGACTCTAGATTTGTCCGTCCCACCCTTTTTCTTTGTGGGAACATGTTTACTCTGAATGTCTTGAATCTCCCCCTTGAATGCCTTCCACTGCTCTAACACTGATTTACCTTCAAGTAGCTGTTTCCAGTCCACTTTTGCTAAATCATTTCTCAGCTTAGTATAATTGGCATTTCCCCAATTTAGAACTTTTACTCCTGTTCTATCTTTGTCCTTTTCTATAACTATGCTAAATCTAACTGAATTATGATCACTACCACCAAAATGCTTTTCCACTGATACTCCTTCCACCTGCCCAGCTTCATTCCCTAAAACTAAATCCAGAATTGCCCCCTCTCTTGTTGGCCTTGCTACGTACTGGCTAAGAAAGTTCTCCTGAATGCAATTTAAGAATTCTGGGCCCTCTATACCTTTTGCATTGATTGTATCCCAGTTAATATTAGAGTAGTTGAAATACCCTACTATTACTGCCCTAATTACACTTCGCAGAAATTTGCCTCCATATTTGCTCTTCTATGTCCCTCTGACTGTTTGGGGGTCTAAGGTACACTCCCAGAAGTGTGACTGCCCCTTTTTTGTTCTTTAGCTCAACTCATATGGCATAATTTGATGATACTTCTAAGATATCATCCCTCCTCACAGCTGTAATTGTTTCTTTAACCAATATTGTCACCACCCCCCCTTTTTTATCCCCTTCTCTATCTCGTCTGAAAATCCGAAGCTTCAACGGAAAGGTACGTGAGCTTGTATTGTAGCAGTCAGACCCCAAACCGCGGCTAAGGGGCACGAGGAGATTATACTGTATTGTAGCAGAGTCAGACACCACACTAGAATCATAGAATGGTTACAGCAAGGAAGGAGGCCATTCGGTCCATCGAGTATGTGCCATCTCTCTGCAAGAGCAATCCAGCTAGTCCCACTCCCCCACCCTATCCTCGTAGCCCTGCAAATGTTTTTCCTTCAAGTACTTATCCAGTTCACATTTGAAAGCCACGACTGAATCTGCCTCCACCACACCCTTGGGCAGTCCAATCCGGATCATAACTACTCGCTGTGTAAGAAAGTTTTCCTCATGTTACCTTTGGTTCCTTTGCCAATCGCCTTAAATCTATGTCCTCTGATTCTTGACGCTTCCGCCAATGGGAACAATTTCTCTCTACCTATTCTGTCTAGACCCTTCATGATTTTGAATACCTCTTTCAAATCTCCTCTCAACCTTCTCTGCTCTAAGGGGAACAACCCCAGCTTCTCCAGTCTATCCACGTAACTGAAGTCCCTCATCTCTGAAATCATAGTAAATCTCTTCTTCACCCTCTCTAAGGCCTTCACATCCTTCCTAAAGTGCAGTGCCCAGAACTGGAGAAAATACTCCAGTTGTGGTCGAACCAGTGTTTTATAAAGATTCATCATAACATCCTTGCTTTTGTACTCTATGCCTCTACTTATAAAGCCCAGGATCCCGTATGCTTTTTTTAAACCACTTTCTCAACCTACCCTGCCACATTCAACAACTTGTGCACAGATACCCCCAGATCTCTCTGTACCTGCACCATTCCTCGTTCTTCCTACCAAAATGTATTATTTCACACTTTTCTGCGTTAAATTTCATCCACCCATTCCACCAGCCTGTCTATGTCCTCTTGAAGTCTATTACTATCCTCCTCACTGTTCATTACCCTTCCAAGTTTTGTGCAATCTGCAAATTTTGAAATTGTGCCCAGTACACCCAAATCCAAATCATTAATATAGATCAAGAAAAGCAGTGGTCCCAGCACCGACCCCAAGGGAACACCACTGTACACCTTCCTCCAGCCCGAAAAACAACCGTTCACCACTACTCTCTGTTTCCTGTGACTTAGCCAATCTCATATCCATGCTGCCACTGGCCCTTTTATTCCATGGGCTTCAACTTTGATGTCAAGCCTATTATGTGACACCTTATCAAATATCTTTTGGAAGTCCATATACACCACATCAACCACATCGCCTTCATCTACCCTCTGTTACCTCATCAAAAAACTTAATCAAGTTAGTTAAACACGATTTGCCTTTAACAAATCCGTGTTGGCTTCCCTTAATTAATCCACACTTGTCTAAGTGACTGTTAATTCTGTCCAGGATTATCAGTTCTAAAAGTTTCCCCACCACTGAGGTTAAACTGACTGGCCTGTAGTTGCTGGGTTATCCTTACACCCTTTTTTGGGCAAGGGTGTAAACATTTGCAATTCTCCAGTCCTCTGGCACCACCCCTGTATCTAAGCATGATTGGAAGATTATGGCCAGTACCTCCGCAAATTCCATCTTTACTTCCCTCAGCAACCTTGGATGCATCCCATCTGGACCAGGTGGCTTATCTACTTTAAGTACAGCTAGCCTTTCTAATGCCTCCTCGTTGTCAATTTTTAACCCATCCAGTATCTCAACTACCTCCTCTTTTACTGAGACTCTGGCAGCATCTTCTTCCTTGGTAAAGACAAATGCAAAGTACTCATTTAGTACCTCAGCATGCCCTCTGCCTCCATGAGTAGATCTCCTTTTTGGTCCCTAATCAGTCCCACCTCTCCTCTTACTACCCATTTACTGTTTACATGCCAGTAGAAGACTTTTGGATTCCCTTTTATTTTGTCCGCCAGTCTATTCTCATACTCTCTCTTTGCCCCTCTTATTTCCTTTTTCACTTCTCCTCTGAGTTTTCTACATTCAGCCTGGTTCTCACTTGTATTATCAACCTGACATCTGTCATACGCCCTCTTTTTCTGCTTCATCTTACTCTCTATCTCTTTTGTCATTCAAGAGCTCTGGCTTTACTTGCCCTACCTTTGCCCATCATGGGAATGTACCTGGACTGTACCCAAACCATCTCCTCTTTAAAGGCCGCCCACTGTTCAATTACAGTTTTGCCTGCCAATCTTTGATTCCAATTTACCCGGGCCAGATCTGTTCCCATCCCACTGAAACTGGCCCTCCTCCAATTGAGTATTTTGAGTGGTCTATGTTCTTTTCCATAGCTATTCTAAATCTTATGATACAATGATCGGTGTTCCCTAAATGTTCCCCCACTGACACTTGCTCCACCTCATTCTCCAGAACCAAATCCATCAATGCCTCCTTCCTCATTGGGCTGGAAACGTACTGGTCAAGAAAGTTCTCCTGAACACATTTCAAAAATTCGTCCCCCTCTTTGCCTCTTACACTTATTACTATCCCAGTCTATATTAGGATAGTTGAGTCCCCCATTATCACTACTCTATGGCTTTTGCACCTCGCTGTAATTTCCCTGCAAATTTGCTCCTCCATATCCTTCCCACCAGTTGGTGGTCTATAGAATACCCCCAGTAGTGTAATGGCACCTCTATTTTTTTTTTTAACTCTAACCAAGTAGATTCTGTCCTTGACCCCTCCAGGACATCCTCTCTCTCCAGCACTGCAATATTCTCCTTAATCAATACTGCCACCCCCCTCCCTTCTTTCCTTCCCCATCTTTCCTGAACACCTTGTAATCAGGAATATTTAGAACCCAATCCTGCCCTTTTTTGAACGAGGTCTCTTAATCTGATCCCACCTAATACCATACTAGGCTGAGACTATCGTGGATAGCACATTCAGTGAGGTGGTCACACCGCAGGTAAAGATTACGCAGGCAGAAAGGAAATGGGCGACCGCCAGGCAGAGTAAAAGGACTAGGCAGGTAGAGCAGGAGTCCGCTGGGGCCATCTCCCTCTCAAACAGATATACCGCTTTGGATACTGTTGGGGGAGATGGCTTATCAGGGGAAAGCAGCAAGAGCCAAGTTTGGGCACAACGGGTGGCTCTGCGGCACAGGAGGGGAGGAATAAGAGTTGCAGGGCTATAGTGATAGGGGATTCAATTGTACGGGGAACAGATAGGCGTTTCTGCGGCCGCAAACATGACTCCAGGATCGTATGTTGCTTCCCTGGTGCTAGGGTCAAGGATGTCACCGAGCGGCTGCAGGGCATTCTGGAGGGGGAGGGTGAACAGCCAGTAGTCGTGGTCCATATCGGTACCAACGACATAGGTAAAAAAGAAAGGGATGAGGTCCTGCAAGGTGAATTTATGGAGTTAGGAGATAAATTAAAAAGCAGAATCTCAAAGGTAGTGATGGTGTAGGAGGGAGGGATTTAGATTCCTGGGACATTGGGACCGGTTGTGGGGAAGGTGGGACCTGTACAAGCGGGACGGGTGGCACCCAAGCAGGACCGGGACCGATGTCCTCGCGGGGGTGTTTGCTAGTGCTGTTGGGGAAGGTTTAAACTAGAGTGGCAGGGGGATGGGAACGTGAGCAGGGAGATAGAGGAGGGGGAAACAAGGATAGAAGCAAAAGACAGAAAGGGAAGATGCAATAGTGGAAGGCAGAGAAAACAAGGGCGAAAAACAAATAGGGCCATAGTGCAAAATAATACTAAGATGACTAGCAATCTTAAAAAGACAAGTCTAAAGGTATTGTGTCTTAATGCGCGGAGCATTCACAATAAGCTAGATAAATTAACAGCACAGATAGATAATAATGGTTATGATATAGTTGCGATTACGGAGACATGGCTGCAGGGTGACCAAGGATGGGAACTGAACATCCAGCGGTATTCAATATTTAGGAAGGACAGGCAAAAAGGGAAAGGAGGTGGGGTAGCGTTGTTAGTAAAGGAGGAAATCAATGCAATAGTGAGGAAGGATATTGGCTTGGAAAATCACGATGTGGAATCTGAATGGGTGGAGCTAAGAAACACCAAGGGGCAGAAAATGTTGGTGGGGGTTGTCTATAGGCCCCCAAACAGTAGTGGAGATGTAGGGGAGGGCATTAAACAGGAAATTAGAGACACATGCAAGAAGGGTACAACTATAATCATGGGTGGCTTTAATTT
Organism: Heptranchias perlo; assembly: GCF_035084215.1. NCBI lineage: Eukaryota > Metazoa > Chordata > Chondrichthyes > Hexanchiformes > Hexanchidae > Heptranchias > Heptranchias perlo. The sequence continues at coordinate 50,106,288 of NC_090348.1, read as the reverse complement.
ACATATAGATTGGTCAAACCAAATTAGCAATAATACTGTGGGGGAGGAATTCCTGGAGTGTGTACGTGATCGATTTCCAGACCAATATTTTGAGGAACCAACTAGAGAACAGGCGATCCTAGACTGGGTATTGTGCAATGAGAAAGGATTAATTAACAATCTTGTTGTGCGGGGTCCCTTAGGGAAGAGCGACCATAACATGATAGAATTCCTCATTAAGATGGAGAGTGAAGTAGTTGAATCCGAAACTAGGGTCCTGAATTTAAATAAAGGAAATTATGAAAGTATGAGGTGTGAGTTGGCTAGGACAGATTGGGGAACTTTACTAAAAGGCATGACGGTGGATAGGCAATGGCTAATATTTAAAGAACATGTGCAGGAATTACAACAATTATTCATTCCTGTCTGGCGCAAAAATAAAACAGGAAAGGTGGCTCAACCGTGCCTTACAAAAGAAATTAGGGATAGTATTAGATCCAAAGAGGAGACATATAAAATTGCCAGAAAAAGCGGCAAGCCTGAGGATTGGGAGCAATTTAGAATTCAGCAGAGGAGAACAAATAGATTGATTAACAGGGGAAAATAGAGTATGAGACCAAACTAGCAGGGACTGTAAAAGCTTCTATAAATATGTCAAGAGAAAAAGATTAGTGAAGACAAATGTAGGTCCCTTACAGTCAGAAAAGGGGGAAATTATAATGGGGAACAAAGAAATGGCAGAACAATTAAACACATACTTTGGTTCTGTCTTCACAAAGGAGAACACAAATAACCTCCCAGAAATGTTAGGGAACCAAGGGTCTAGTGAGAGGGAGGAACTGAAGGAAATCAATATTAGTAAAAAATAGTGCTAGGGAAATTAATGGGGCTAAAGGCTGACAAATCTCCAGGGCCTGATAATCAACATCCCAGAGTACTAAAGGAAGTGGCCCTGGAAATAGTGGATGCATTGGTGATCATCTTCCAAAATTCTAGAGACTCTGGAACAGTTCCTGCAGATTGGAGAGTGGCAAATGTAACCCCACTATTTAAAAAAGGAGGGAGAAAAAAAAAACAGGGAATTACAGACCAGTTAGCCTAATATCAGTAGTGGGGAAAATGCTAAAGTCTATTATAAAGGATGTGATAACAGAACACTTGGAAGCCATTAACGGGATTGGTCAAAGTCAGCATGGGTTTATGAAAGGGGAATCATGCTTAACAAATCTACTGGAGTTTTTTGAGGATGTAACTAGTAGAATAGATAGGGGAGAACCAGTGGATGTGGTGTATTTGGATTTTCAGAAGGCTTTTGATAAGGTCCCACACAAGAGGATAGTATGCAAAATTAAAGCACGTGGGATTGGGGGGAATATACTGGCATGGATTGAGAATTGGTTGACAGACAGGAAACAGAGAGTAGGAATAAACGGGTACAGCAAGCAGTTAGGAAGGCGAATGGTATGTTGGCCTTCATTGCAAGTGGATTTGAGTAGAGGAGCAGGGATGTCTTACTGCAGTTATACATGGCCTTGGTGAGACCACATCTGGAGTATTGTGTGCAATTTTGGTCTCCTTATCTGAGGAAGGATGTCCGTGCCGTGGAGGGAGTGCAACGAAGGTTTACCAGACTGATTCCTGGGATGGCAGGACTGACGTATGAGGAGAGATTGGGTCGACTAGGCCTATATTCACTAGAGTTTAGAAGAATGAGAGGTGATCTCATTGAAACATACAAAATTCTAACAGGACTAGACAAACTAGATGCAGGGAGGATGTTCCCGATGAATGGGGAATCCATAGCCAGGGGCCACAGTCTCAGGATACAGGGTATGCCATTTAGAACCGAGATGAGGAGAAATTTCTTCACTCAGAGGGTGGTGAACCTGTGGAATTCTCTACCACAGAGGCCAAGTCAGTAAATATATTCAAGAAGGAGACAGATATATTTCTTAATGCTAAAGAGATCAAGGGATATGGGGAAAAGGCAGGAACAGGGTACTGAGTTAGACGATCAGCCATGATCATTTTGAATGGTGGAGTAGGCCCGAAGGTCTGAATGGCCTACTCTTGCTCCTATTTTCTATGATTCTATGATAATATTTCTTACTGTAGTGCTAACTGTCTCTCCCAATCCTTTGTGCACCTTGTTTCTCCTTTCCAATGCTACATCCTGGTGCCCATTCCCCTGCCAAATTAGGTTAAACCCTCCCCCATAACACTTGCGAACCTCCCCGCAAGTTCCCCCAGAACTGGTCCCAATGTCCACACTGCTAAGGGGTACGAGGGGATTGTACTGTATGGTAGCAGTCAGACCCCACACTGCGGCAAAGGGGCATGAGGACGTGTGAAACAAAGGTATAGTCACCACTGTGCCAACACTCAATTCGAGGTATCAGGAAAAGTCTGTCAGGAACAAGAACAGCAGCAATTAACATCAACTCCAAGACCCAGGATAGGCTTTTGCTGAAATTCTGTGAACTGATCTGAAGATTCACTCAGCGAGACTGGATCAGCAGCAGTCTGAAACCCATTCCTGTCCAAATGATGTTGTGGGTGCTATCTAACTGGGGCTTCTCCTGGTTTGCGACATAAGAACATAATAAATAGGAGCAGGAGTAGGCCATATGGCCCCTCGAGCCTGCTCCGCCATTCAATAAGATCATGGCTGATCTTCAACCTCAAAACCACTTTCCCGCCCAATCCCCATATCCCTTGATTCCCCTAGAGTCTAAAAATCTATCCATCTCAGCCTTGAATAGACTCAACGACTCAGCATCCACAGCCCTCTGAGGTAGAGAATTCTAAATATTCATGATCCTCTGAGTGAAGAAATTCCTCATCTCAATCCTAAATGTCCAACCCCTTATGCTGTGACAATGCCCCTAGTTCTAGACTCTCCAGCCGGGGGAACATCCTCTCAGCATCTACCCTGACAAGCCCTCTTAGAATCTTATATGTTTCAATGAGATCACCTCTCATTCTTTTAAACTCCTGAGAGTATAGGCCCATTCTAATCAATCTCTCCTCATAGGACAACACTCTCATGCCAGGAATTAATCTAGTGAACATTCATTGCACCCCCTCTAAGGCAAGTATATCTTTCCTTAGATAAGGAGAACAAAATTGCACAGTACTCCAGGTGCGGTCTCACCAAAGCCCTGTACAATTGTAGCAAGACTTCCTTACTTTTGTACTCCAACCCCCTTGCAATAAAGGCCAACATACCATTTGCCTTCCTAACTGCTCGTTGTACCTGTGTGTTAACTTTCTGTGCTTCTTGTACAGGGACACCTAAATCCCTCTGAACACCAACATTTAATAGTTTTTCACCATTTAAAAAATATTCTGTTTTTCTATTCTTCCTACCAAAGTGAATAACCTCACATTTCCCCACATTATACTCCATCTGCCACCTTCTTGCCCACTCACTTGACCTGTCTATATCCCTTTGTGTCCCCCTCACAGCTTCCTTTCCCACCTAGCTTTTTATCATCAGCAAACTTCGATACATTACACTCAATCCCTTCATCTCAGTCATTAATATGGATTGTAAATAGCTGAGGCCCAAGTACCGATCCCTGTGGCACCCCACTAGTTACAACTGGCCAAACCGAAAATTACCCATTTATTCCTATTCTCTACTTTCTGTCCATTAACCAATCCTCTATCCATGCTAATACAGTACCCCCAATCCCATGAGCTCTAATCTTGTGTAACAATCTTTTATGTGGCACCTTATTGAATGCCTTTTGAAAATCCAAATAGACTACATCCACTGGTTCCCCTTTATCCACCCTACTAGTTACACCCTCAGAAAACTCTTAATAGATTTGTCAAACATGATTTCCTATTCATAAAACCGTATTGACTCTGCCTGATAATATTATGATTTTCTAAGTGCCCTGTTACTGCGTCCTTAAAATAGATTCCAGCGTTTTCCCTTCCACCACGAGACCTGGTTGGGTACAGGTTGAGAATGTCTAGATGGCAGGAAGCAGCCAGGAATCCGGCGAGTATGCACTCACTAACCAGTTTGGGTAAGGGAACAAACGATCTTTCTGAGACACTGCTTTGCAGCTTTTATTGGCCAGCATACTCTGAAGGCTGGCGAAGGCCACTGTGTACTGGCAGCCCCTGACCAATCACTGAGCCCCGGAAGGTTCGTTTGTCAGCACCTGGTGGCTATATTTTCTGGCCAGCTAGCCTAAATTGTATGACTACGTTTAAATAAATTCTTTTTAAAGTGTAGAGAGTGAGTATGAATCCAGTGTTTTAAAACTGTAAAATATCAGGAACTGTAGTTTCCTTTTGCACAGCATTCTTTAACTTGGGTTTAATGAAACATCCAGTCCTATGCTGCCTCAATGAATTTGACCAAAGGATCATTGGAGCTCATTTTGAAATGACAGGTCACCCATTTATGCACATCCGCTGGATTTATCATTAACCAGTCTTTCCTAACAAAGATGATGGTATAATTTTATAATCTGGGGAGGCGGGGGGAAGGAATGCTTTATGAGAAAGCAACAGAATCAATCAAGCTGCTTGTTTGTGGGACTGCCATGGTTTGCCTCCTCACTGTGGGTGGGAAGCCAGTGCCAAAAGCCAATGGCCTGACACCCCAATTATTTTAGCCCTGTCTCACAGAACCACACATCTGTCCACTGATATGTGGTTGGAAATTACAGGAACAGTGTCACAGGGAACAGTCGTCAGTGCACCACAAGGGGTTCCATTGCATCTGTGTCCACAGTAATGGTCAATGTAACTAATACTCAGGCATTTGGACATCAATTGAGCATCTTTATGCATTATAGTGTTTGGATCTGTTAACATGCTGATCTGAAGCTGCCTCTATGGCAGTGTGAACATCAATAATGTCAGTGTAGAATTGAAGCAGAGGATGAGGATTTTTCCAGTGAGTTAAACTGGATCACTCGCCCTCTATTTTTTTCACGATGTTTCCTTTTAGAGGTGAATGCGGACCTATAAAATCAAAGCTAGTCAGCCCACTGGCGCACCACAACACGAGTTGTCTACTTGAATAGCATGTCCCTGCCCTTTCCCCATATCCTTTTATATTAATCCATTTCAAATACTTATCCATTTCCCTTTTAAATGCTTTCTGCCTCAATAGCCACTTGTGGTAAAGTATTCTATGTTTGTTCTAATAACGCTGTGTGATAGTCCTGGGTCTATGTTCCCTTGTTACTGATTCGCAAACCAGTGGAAACAATCGTTCACTAATTGCTCTCTCAAAATTATTCATAATCTTGAAAACCGCCATTAGATCCCTTCCTCTTGACCTTCCGTTACAGTGAAAATGCCAAGTTTTTTGAGCCTTTCTTCATCACTGATAATCTCCTCTGAGATTCTTTGCTGTACACTTTCCATCGCTTAATAACATTCCAAAACTGCCACAGTACACCGATTGTGGCCTAACCAACCTTATGTACAAATGAATAATCTCTTTTTATATCCAATGCCCTATGTATAATACCAAGAATCCCATTTGCCCTTCTACCTGCACTGCGACCTTTAAAGGTCACTGTATCACATCCCTAGTTCTCAGTTGCTCCACTGTTAGGGTACTCACCCTTTCACTGTTCTTTTTCCCAAAATGTACTTCTTCAAATTTATCCACCTATATACTGCTCAGAACAGGCTGACTGATTATCTCAGTGCAGCTCTCAGAGGATCCGAGGTGCCAACCCATCCTAGAATGAATGACCAACACTCGTCTTTCCAACAGCTGTAAAGGTTTTTTCATTGTTTTTGGGGGAATAGCAGTATATGTCCAAGTCTACTTCAATTCCCCAAATACATGTCATTACTAAAAATTCAGAAACAGACAGTTTTTGTCATTAAGATTTGCACTCAGAAGCTAACTGGGTGGCCTATTGGAGAAAGAAAAAAAGTGACAGAGACAGACAGGGGAAGAAAGGTAGACAGAGAGAAGGAAATAGAGATAAAAAGAGAAAGGGAGGGAGAGAGATTTTTTAAGTGACTTATCTCATCTCTCAGATGCCTCAAAGCACTACATCCAATTAACTGTTTTTGAAGTCCAGTCACTGTTATTTGGGCAAACGCAGCAGAGTAAAGAGAGCGAGGGCGCAGGGTTTGGTACGGGGAGAGTAAAGAGAGGGGACAGTGTTTGGTATAGGGAGAGTAAAGAGAGAGGGGGCAGTGTTTGGTACATAGGAACATAGGAACAGGAGTAGGCCATTCAGCCCCTCGTGCCTGCTCCGCCATTTGATAAGATCATGGCTGATCTGTGATCTAACTCCATATACCTGCCTTTGGCCCATATCCCTTAATACCTTTGGTTGCCAAAAAGCTATCTACCTCGGTTTTAAATTTAGCAATTGAGCTAGTATCAATTGCCGTTTGTGGAAGAGAGTTCCAAACTTCTACAACCCTTTGTGTGTAGAAATGTTTTCTAATCTCGCTCCTGAAAGGTCTGGCTCTAATTTTTAGACTGTGCCCCCTACTCCTAGAATCCCCAACCAGCGGAAATAGTTTCTCTCTATCCACCCTATCCGTTCCCCTTAATACCTTATAAACTTCGATCAGATCACCCCTTAACGTTTGCAACTCCAGAGAATACAACCCCAATTTGTGTAATCTCTCCTCGTAACTTAACCCTTGAAGTCCGGGTATCATTCTAGTAAACTTACGCTGCACTCCCTCCAAGGCCAATATGTCCTTCCAAAGGTGCAGTGCCCAGAACTGCTCACAGTACTCCAGGTGTGGTCTAACCAGGGTTTTGTATAGCCGCAGCATAACTTCTTCCCCCTTGTACTCTAGTCCTCCAGATATAAAGGCCAGCATTCCATTAGCCTTCTTGATTATTTTCTGCACCTGTTCGTGACACTTCAATGATCTATGTACCTGAACCCCTAAGTCCCTTTGCACATCCACTGTTTTTAACTTTTTACCATTTAGAAAGTACCCTGTTTTATCCTTTTTTGATCCAAAGTGGATGACCACACATTTGTCTACATTGAATTCCATTTGCCACAGTTTTGCCCATTCACCTAATCTATCAATATCGCTTTGTAATTTTATGTTTTCATCTACACTGCTTACAATGCCACCAATCTTTGTATCATCGGCAAACTTAGATATGATACTTTCTATGCCTTCATCTAAGTCGTTAATAAATATTGTGAATAATTGAGGCCCCAAGACAGATCCCTGCGGGACTCCACTAGTTACATTCTGCCAATGTGAGTACCTACCCATTATCCCTACTCTCTGTCGCCTTTCGCTCAGCCAACTTCCTAACCAAGTCCGTACTTTTCCCTCAATTCCACGGGCTTCTAACTTAGTTAACAGTCTCTTATGTGGGACCTTATCAAATGCCTTCTGGAAGTCCATATAAATAACATCCATTGACATTCCCCTGTCCACTACTTTAGTCACCTCTTCAAAAAATTCAATCAGCTTCGTCAGGCACGACCTACCTTTCACAAATCCATGCTGGCTCTCTCTGATTAACTGAAAATTCTTGAGATGTTCAGTCACCCTATCCTTAATTATAGACTCCAGCATTTTTCCCACAACAGATGTTAGGCTAACTGGTCTATAATTCCCTGGTTTCCCCCTCTCTCCTTTCTTAAAAAGCAGAGTGACATGTACAATTTTCCAATCCAGAGGGACAGTTCCTGAATCTAGAGAACTTTGAAAGATTATAGTTAGGGCATCTGCAATGTGCTCACCTACTTCCTTTAAAACCCTGGGATGGAAACCATCTGGTCCTGGGGATTTGTCACTCTTTAGTGCTATTATTTTCTTCATTACTGTTGCTTTACTTATATTAATTTTATCGAGTCCCTGTCCCCGATTCAATATTAGTTTTCTTGGGATTTCCAGCATGCTATCCTCTTTTTATACTGTAAATACTGACGCAAAGTAATTATTCAACATGTCCGCCATTTCCCCATTGTCAATGACAATATCCCCACTTTCAGTTTTTAAGGGGCCAACACTGCTCCTGACCACCCTCTTTTTCCTAATGTAACTATAAAAGTTCTTCGTATTGGTTTTGATATCCCTTGCGAGTTTATTTTCATACTCTCTTTGTAGCTCTTACTATCTGTTTTGTGACCCTTTGTTGATCTTTGTATCTTTCCCATTCGCCAGGATCAGTGCCATTTTTTGCCTTTTTGTATGCCCTTTCCTTATAACTTATACTGTCCCTTACCTCTTTAGTTGTCAATGGCTGTTTTTTTTGGCAAATGGAGTTCTTGCCCCTCAGGGGTATAAACCGATTCTGTATCACATTAAATGTTTCTTTAAACATTTCCCACTGATCATCAGTCGTTTTACCCAGTTTACTGTGGACAGTCTCTGTCTCATCCCATTGAAGTCGGCCTTGCCCAAGTCTAGAATCTTAGCAGCTGATTCACTTTTTTCCCTTTCAAACACTACACTGAGCTCGATCATGTTATGATCACTATTGGATAGATGTTCACCTACAGTTAAGTCGTAAACTAAATCTGGTTCATTACACATTACTAAATCCAGTATGGCTTGCCCCCTTATTGCCTCTAGGACATACTGCTGTTGAAAACTATCCCGAACACACTCAAGAAATTCACTACCTTTCTGACAGTTGCTAGTCTGCTTTTCCCAATCTATGTGAAGGTTAAAATCCCCCATTACACGCTTGTCTAATCTCTGCATTTGTACAATCTAGCACTTCAGAGCTGCTGCCAGGGGTCCTGTACACAATTCCCACTATAGTCTTAGATCCTTTCCTATTTCTCAATTCAACCCATCAGGTCTCTGTTGGCTGCTTACCTCTCGTTATATCCCCCTTTATCATTGAAGTGATTTCATCTCTAATCATTAAGGCTACTCCTCCCCCTCTTCCATTTTCCCTATCTCTCCTGTAGACCTTATAACCTGGTATATTTAGTTCCCAATCCTGACCATCCTGCAGCCATGTCTCAGTAATAGCTATCACGTCATACCCTCCAATTTGAATTTGAACCTGTAGTTCATTTAATTTATTCCTTATACTCTGTGCATTTGTATATAGAACTCTTAGTTGGGCCACACACCCTAGCCTGACCTTCAGCTTTGATGCTGGGTTAATCGCCCTACTCCTTCTAGTTTTTATTTTATCTGTCGTGTCTAAAGTACACTTTCTTTCTGCTGCTCTACGCTTTTCCCTTTCACTTGTTCTTGAACAACTGTTTGTACTATTTGTATTGTAAATTTCCCCTGGGTCTTCCCCTCTCTTGCTGCTCTCAACGTTACTCCCTTCTGACTCCCCGCTCAGGTTCCCATCCCCCTGCCACTCTAGTTTAAACCTTCCCCAACAGCACTAGCAAACACCTCCGCGAGGACATTGGTCCCGGTCCTGCTCGGGTGTAACCCGTCCCGCTTGTTTCCCAGAACTGGTCCCAATGTCCCAGGCGTCTAAATCCCGCAGCCACGCATTCATCCGGTCTATTTTCCTGTTCCTATACTCACTAGCACGTGGCACAGGTAGTAATCTTGAGATCACTCCCTTTGAAGTCCTGCTTTTTAATTTATCTACTAACTCCTTAAATTCACCTTGCAGGACCTCATCCCTTTTTTTTTTACCTATGTCGTTGGTACCAATATGGACCACGACTACTGGCTGTTCACCCTCCCCCTCCAGAATGTCCTGCAGCCGCTCCGCAACATCCTTGACCCTAGCACCAGGGAGGCAACATACCATCCTGGAGTCACGTTTGGTACAGCGAGAGTAAAGAGAGAGGGGACAGTGTTTGGTGCAGGGAGAGTAAAGAGAGAGGGGACAGTGTTTGGTACAGAGAGAGTAAAGAGAGAGGGGACAGTGTTTGGTGCAGGGAGAGTAAAGAGAGAGGGGACAGTGTTTGGTACAGGGAGAGTAAAGAGAGAGGGGACAGTGTTTGGTACAGGGAGAGTAAAGAGAGAGGGGACAGGGTTTGGTACAGGGAGAGTAAAGAGAGAGGGGACAGGGTTTGGTATAGGGAGAGTAAAGAGAGAGGGGACAGGGTTTGGTACAGGGAGAGTAAAGAGAGAGGGGACAGTGTTTGGTATAGGGAGAGTAAAGAGAGAGGGGACAGTGTTTGGTGCAGGGAGAGTAAAGAGAGAGGGGACAGTGTTTGGTATAGGGAGAGTAAAGAGAGAGGGAGATAAAGTATGTTATTAAAAAAAACAGTATCTTTATATGGTTTGCTGTGACTAACCAATTCAATCCCCTGTGGAAAGGGATTGTCCTCCCACTCCTTTTCTGGGAAGCGCTGGATAATCCGTCCCTGGCCATCACCACTCCCTATGAAAGAAACAAAAATCCAGTTTAAAATAAAGCCCACAACATACCACACTAATCCAGGTTAAAATTAAACAGTACACTGCATTAGACCAGGTTAAATTTAAACAGTACACATTGCACTAAACCAGGTTAAAATTAAACCGTACACACTGCATTAAACCAGATTAAAGTTAAACAGTACATACTGCATTAAACCAAGTTAAAATCAAACAGTACACACTGCTCTAATCTGGGTTAAAATTAATCATTACACACTGCATTAAACCAGGTTAGAATTCATCTGTACACGCTGCCTTAAACCAGGTTAAAATTAAACAGTACACACTGCTCTACTCCAGGTTAAAATTAAACAGTACATACTGCTCTAATCCTGGTTAAAATTAAGCAGTACAACACTGCTCTAATCCAGGTTAAAATTAAACAGTACACACTGCATTAAACCAGGTTAAAATTAAACAGTACTCACTGCTCTAATCCAGGTTAAATGGGTGATATAGTGGCCTTGGAAACTGTTCGAAGGAGAGCTACAAGAATGATATCTATCTTAAAGAACTTTAGGTACTTAGATAGTCTTAAGGAGCTGGGTCTATTTACTTTAGAGCAGTGTAGTCTTAAAGGCAACCTGATAGAGGTTTATAAAATAATGAAAGAACTGGATAGATGAGTCCAGTTGACAGGTTGGGGAGGATCAGGGGACGTGCGTTTAAACCACGCAAGAGTAGAAATAGACTCGATGTTAGGCGGTTCTTCTTTCTCAGAGAGTAGTGAGCCTCTGGAATACTTTGCAGGCTGGTGCAGTCGGTGCTGACTCTCTGCATGCCTTCAAGAGGGAACTGGACCGGTTCTTGACGTGGTAGGGGGTAGGAAGTGTCTTGTCACAATGCTCCAGCCTTCATGAGTGTGGGGCAGGTTTGAAGGACTTTTCCTGACCACCATTTTCATATGTTTGTAAAATGAAAATGCACTTTACCTGACACAGAGTCTCCTCCCTGCCCCCAGACACTGGAAGTCTCCTGCCTCATCTGAGCAAACTATACAGCAGAAAAGGCCCCATTACAAAAGCTGCCACCAACAAGATGTACAGGTGCAGGTTTAAGAAACTGTTTCCGCACATTACTGCTCCTACCCAGGAAACCCTGACACATTGGCACCACGTAAATACGGGAAGAGCGAAAAATCTGCCAAAGTTCCCTCTATGCACCGGGCAAAATGCATTAGCATTGTCAGTGCAGATTATTCCAGCTCCCCACTGCCTGCAGTGTAACAGAATGAGCAGAATCAGGAGAAAGCAGTGCCAGGGAGAGGCTGGAGAGGGATTGAGAGGTCAATGACATCAATGGCAGAGGTCACGAGGGATGAGGTGAGTCAGAAAGGTGGGAACATTATGTTCCAGGGCTTTGGAAAGAAAGGGAAGGTTGCAATCAGGATGACAGTTTAAGAGAATGTAAGGATTGAGGGTGGATCTCTTGAGGAGATAATAACATCAGACTCGAAGGAGGCCAGAAGCAGGTTGATAGCACCGGACTAGCAACCCAAAGGTTGAAGGTTCAAATCCCACCAGGACAAGTTGTGAAATTGAATTCAATAACTCTGATCAGTTGTGGGCTGGCACCAAAAATAAGTGACCATGAAGCTGTCGGATTGTCATAAAAACCCAACTAGTTCACTAACACTCTTCAGAGAAGGGAAACTGCCACCTTTACCTTATCTGGTCTACGCATGACTCCATGGTAGAGTTTTAACGTCCTCTGAAGTGGCCTAGGAATTGTTACTAGAAGCCCCACCACCACTTTCTCAGACAATGCATTTGGCCTTGCCAGCATCACCCACATCCCAAGATCAAACTTTTTTTTAAAGCAAGGGCCAGCATCAGGAGGTGCAGTTGTATGACCATGAGCAAGAACAGGATAGAATCATAGAATGGTTACAGCATAGAAGGAGGCCATTCCGCTCATCGAGCCCGTGCCGGCTCTTTGTGAGAGTAATACAGTTAGTCCCATTCCCCTGCTCTTTCCCTGTAGCCCTGCACACTTTTTCCCTTCAAGTATTTATCCAATTCCTTTTTGAAAGCCACGATTAACTCTGCTTCCACCACCCTTTCAGGCAGCACATTCCAGATCATAAAAGATTTTCCTCATGTTGCCTTTGGTTCTTTTGCCAATCACCTTAAATCTGTGTCCTCTGGTTCTCGACCTGCCAATAGGAATAGCTTCTCTTTATTTCCTTTATCTAAACCCTTCATGATTTTGAACACTTCTATCAAATCTCCTCTTAGCCTTCTCTGCTCTAAGGAGAACAACCCCAGCTTCTCCAGCCTATCCACGTAACTGAAGTCCCTCATCCCTGGAACCATTCTAGTAAATCTTTTCTGCACCCTCTCTAAGGCCTTCACATCCTTCCTAAAGTGCGGTGCCCAAAACTGGACACAATATTCCAGCTGTGGCCAAATCAGTATTTTATAAAGATTCAACATAACTGCTTTTGTACTCTATGCCTCTATTTATAAAGCCCAGGGTCCCATATCCTTTTTTTAACCGCTTTCTCAACCTATCCTGCCACCTTCAAAGATTTGTGCACATACCCCAGGTCTCTCTGTTTCTGCATCCCTTTTAGAATTGTACCATTTAGTTTATCTTGCCTCTCCTCATTCTTCCTGCCAAAATGTATCACTTTGCACTTCTCTGCATTAAATTTCATCTACCATGTGTCCGCCCATTCCATCAGCCTGTGTCCTCTTGAAGTCTATTACTATTCTCCTCACTATTCACTGCATTTCCAAGTTTTGTGTCATCTGCAAATTTTGAAATTGTGCCCTGTACACCCAAGTCCAAGTCATTAATATATATCAAGAAAAGAAGTGGTCCCAGCACCGACCCCTAGAGAACACCACTATACACCTTCCTCCAGTATGAGAACTACTCTCTATTTCCTGTAACTTAGCCAATTTCGTATCCATGCTGCCACTGCCCATTTTATTCCATGGGCTTCAATTTTACTGACAAACCTATTGTGTGGCACTTCAAACGCCTTTTGAAAGTCCATATACACAACATTAACCACATTGCCCTCGTCAGCCCTCTCTGTTACCTCATCAAAAAACTCAATCAAGTTAGTTAAACACAATTTGCCTTTAACAAATCCATGCTGGCTTTCCTTTATTAATCCACACTTGTCCCAGATTATCGTTTCTAAAAGCTTCCCCACCATCGAGGTTAAACAGGAGAGGATTGAGGAAATAGGTGGGAAATTCAGGGATGAGATGATTGTGATAACGGCTGAGGGGGAAATAGTAACATGGTAAAAGCTTCAGGAAGATAACCTTCAGTCCATCTAGTCCACCTATCCACAGTATTCCTCTGATGCATTTCTAAAATCCCTGAATTCCATGGTGACAAGAACCTGTCTAGTTCCTTGTTGAAACCTATTATGGTTTATTGTTCCACAACCTGTGCCAGGAATTGCAGAGAAAGGGATAATGCTGAAATGAATGGAAAGCAGGGGATATCTAGGAGTGAAGTGAGCAGTTAGGGCAGTAGTCAGAAGATAGCTCCAACTTTAGGCATGAAAATATCCATGACTTACACTGAGTTGCGGTGCGAATGGTGGAATGTAGAGCAATGAGGACCGAGTACATGGTTTATGGTGAAGAACAGGAGCTTGCAGCTGTTTCTGTTCTCGTACAGAATAAGCAGTTGTGGCTGTGGAGAAGGTGAAATTGTATATTTTGAGAAATCCAGCTAGATCTGGTGGTGGACTGCCACGCTGGTCGACTGACATGTGTGTTGGTGCTTACAACCTGTGGGAGTAGTGGTTGTACTGGGGAAAGGGGATCCAAGAGAGACAAGGGCATTGAAGGTGGAGGCAAAGTGGTTGTGGAGGAGATTGAAGAAAATGTCCGTATCCTAACAGGTGGCAGGCCAAAGGAGAGGGAGATTAGAATTAAAGAGGGCACTAGTGAGTTGGGGGGTAGTTATTGCCAGGAGCAGAAACAGACAGTGGAGGGGTTTGGGGATGCAAAGGATAGAAATGAGGAAGAGGTTAAAGAGACCATAATAGTGATCTGGAGGCCATGTGAGATTTTAGAGGAGACAGGGATGTGTCTGTAATTCGCTAATCAAAGCAGAGTGAGCAGAGCCATTAAAAATCATGATGTGGAGATGCCGGTGATGGACTGGGGTTGACAATTGTAAACAATTTTACAACACCAAGTTATAGTCCAGCAATTTTATTTTAAATTCACAAGCTTTCGGAGGCTTCCTCCTTCGTCAGGTGAACGATGTGAAAAAAACACATCGTTCACCTGACGAAGGAGGAAGCCTCCGAAAGCTTGTGAATTTAAAATAAAATTGCTGGACTATAACTTGGTGTTGTAAAATTGTTTACAATTAAAAATCATAAGTATGTATTTTCAACAGATTCCAGTACTCTGACTTCCCTCACTCACATCTGCAGCACAGATCAACACCAACAACAACTTGCATTTATATAGCACCTTTAACGTAGTAAAACGTCCCAAGGCGCTTCACAGGAGCAATTATCAAACAAAAATTTGACACCGAGCCACGTAAAGAGATATTAGAACAGGTGACCAAAAGCTTGGTCAAAGAGGTAGATTTTAAAGAGCACCTTAAAGGATAAGAAAGAAAAACTTGCATTTTAATAGCACCTTACACGTTGTCTGTACGTCCCAAAGCGCTTTGTGACCAATGAAGGCACGGCCACCAATGGTGGAGCGATGAAAATCGGGGATGTGCAAGAGGCCAGAATTGGAGGAGCGCAGAAATCTTGTAGGGTTGGAGGAGGTTACAGAGATAGGGAGAAGCAAGTCCATGGAGGGATTTGAATACAAGGATGAGAATTTTAAATTCAAGGGAAAACTATGGTATATTATTCCCATTTCACCTGTTTTGTTTCATCAGTCGAGCTCACACACGGAAACTGCTAAACCCGATTCCCTCAGTCAACAGTGTGATCACTGATGGCTAGGTGCTTGGTGTGGTTCCGAGATCACACAGACAGAGGAAATCAGCCAATATTCAAACCTTGGTTGCTTTGAGTTAGATTGGTCTAACTCAGCAGTTGGGGAGTTACAATTTCCTTCAATGTCTCAGGACTAGGGAATAAAGAAACAAAGCATCAGGCAACTTTCTTGTGCCTGATCATCACTCAGTGGCTCCTGCTGAAAATACACATACATAGATGTTGGATCTCAGCTTGGCTGATCCCCCAGTTAAATGAGCAGTCGGATGAGGTACTAGAGGGCAGCTAACAGCAGTGGAACCTTACCTATCTTGGGATGAGAGATGGGGAGAAACAGAACCAAAGGACAACTGGTTAGTACATCAACCTTAATCATTAGAATAAGAGGCATGTTTGGCAGGGGTAAAGGTAGAAAAATTGATGGAAGGGAAACATGTTTATCAGAGGAGGATTTGGGGGAGAAATGTCCCAGTTTTAACCCAAAATCCCACAGACCATAACCAATGGTCCTTGCACTGAGTGTGGTTTAACATCAGTATGGTAACAAAAAGAAAAAGAATAAATACTCAAGATACTTTGGGGCTGGGCAACCTGACTTGGGACTGCAGAGTCAGCTCACACAGGTCACCATGTCCTGTTTCAAAGGGACATGCAGGTTCTCATTTGGGCAAGGCACAGGACAATGAGTCACCATTGCCTTGACATTCATGCCTGGAACCATCACACCCAAAACTCAAACTTCAACACTGCTTTTCACAAAATGTACATTCTGCACCAGATTTAGCGGGAACATTGGTGAAAAACATCAAACTGCAGAATGATCGACATTCACAGATATACTGTGCTTCATCTCTCCTTCACCTCTACCACCATTCTCGAGCTCAGAGGGTTGGGATGCCATAACGAACCGCACAAGCCTACACAGGACAATGCTCCGTCAGACCTTCCCTCTTTCCCTCCCAATTGGGAAGCTTCTCTTGCTTATCCCTATTTTGCATCTCTCATTCCTGAAGTCAGAAAGTCACCATGTGAGTTATTCCATCCACAAACCTACAAATCAGCTTCACTGATACACCAACACTGGGCTGGGTCAGGTATTAAACTATAATTCCAGCTTCACTGACCCACTGACACTGGGCTGGGTCAGGTATTAAATTACAATTCCAGCTTCACTGATACACCAACACTGGGTTGGGTCAGGTATTAAATTACAATTCCAGCTTCACTGATAGACAGCCCAGTGTCAGTGTATCAAGTAGTCCCCTAAAACTATAATTCCAGCAAGTAGCTATTACTCATCCTCCTAAGGTTTTTCTTGTCCTAAATCCAAGTACAACATCTGAGATTTTTATACCACTGTTGATGCAAAACGTAAACACAACCTAACTCCTTATAAAAGTACAATTCTTAACGACACCTAATCACCGAAAAGTTTCCTAATACTCCTCACATGATGATCTCTTTTGTACTGATTAGATTAGAATTAATGTCAAAATTAATCAAATTTGACCTTTAAAAAGTGTGAACAGCAGCCCCCCTTCAGCAAACAGCTCACTCCAAACTCTACCCCTACCCTTATCGTTCACGGCATATTACATGGTACACACATATCACACACTTACCAAACGTACCAAACTACACTAAGACTACAGCATCATACTCCACCTGCGCAGCCATGAAAATATACGATACATATCAGCTATCACCAATGGCAAATCCATCCGCCCTCCTTCCAGTCCCATAGATCGCATCAAACAAAACAAAACCTGACCATTATAATCAAACCAGGGACTAACCTTTTGCTGCTTAAAGCCTCATTATTGAAGAGAACTTGAGTACGTGTCTATGCCGGATCTTTGCGAGAGCACTTTTAATGAGTAAAGTAAGCAATTCACAACCATTGTTTGTCTGGGACTTTTGTCACTGAATTTTCAACTCCTCTTCTAAACTTTCAACTTCCTTCCTGAGTTACTGTCTCTGAAGACAATTTAGAAAGACCCATCTGTCTGTAGCCTTGACAAGGTAGGAGACAGAACAAGCACATACAGAATGGAAAACTGCTAATGTAACACCCTTATTTAAAAAGGGTAGTAGGCAGAAGGCTGGAAATTATAGACCAGTCAGCCTAACATCTGTGGTGGGTAAAATTTTGGAGTCTATTATTAAGGAGACAGTAGCAGAACATTTGGATAAACATAATTTAATAGGACAAAGTCAGCATGGCTTTACGAAGGGGAAGTCATGTCTGAAAAATTTGCTTGAGTTCTTTGAGGACATAACGTACAGGGTGGATAAAGGGGAACCAGTGGACGTAGTGTATTTAGACTTCCAGAAGGCATTCGACAAGGTGCCACATAAAAGATTATTGCTCAAAATAAAGAATCACTGGATTGGGGGTAATATTCTGGCATGGGTGGAGGATTGGTTATCTAACAGGAAGCAGAGAGTTGGGATAAATGGTCCATTCTCGGACTGGCAACCAGTAGCCAGTGGTGTTCCGCAGGGGTCGGTGCTGGGTCCCCAACTCTTTACAATCTATATTAACGATTTGGGGGAGGGGACCGAGTGTAACATATCAAAGTTTGCAGATGATACAAAGATGGGAGGGAAAGTAGAGAGTGAGGAGGACATAAAAAACCTACAAGGGGATATAGACAGGCTGGGTGAGTGGGCGGAGATTTGGCAGATGCAATACAATATTGGAAAATGTGAGGTTATGCACTTTGGCAGGAAAAATCAGACAGCAAGTTATTATCTTAATGGCAAGAAACTGGAAAGTACTGCAGTACAAAGGGATCTGGGGGTCCTAGTGCAAGAAAATCAAAAAGTTAGTATGCAGGTGCAGCAGGTGATCAAGAAGGCCAACGGAATGTTGGCTTTTATTGCTAGGGGGATAGAATATAAAAACAGGGAGGTATTGCTGCAGTTATATAAGGTATTGGTGAGACCGCACCTAGAATACTACATACAGTTTTGGTGTCCATACTTAAGACATACTTGCTCTCGAGGCAGTACAAAGAAGGTTCACTCGGTTAATCCCGGGGATGAGGGGGTGGACATATGAGGAGAGGTTGAGTAGATTGGGACTCTACTCATTGGAGTTCAGAAGAATGAGAGGCGATCTTATTGAAACATATAAGATTGTGAAGGGGCTTGATCGGGTGGATGCGGTAAGGATGTTCCCAGGGATGGGTGAAACTAGAACTAGGGGGCATAATCTTGGAATAAGGGGCTGCTCTTTCAAAACTGAGATGAGGAGAAATGTCTTCACACAGAGGGTAGTAGGTCTGTGGAATTTGCTGCCCCAGGAAGCTACATCATTAAATAAATTTAAAACAGAAATAGACAGTTTCCTAGAAGTAAAGGGAATTAGGGGTTATGGGGAACGGAGAGGAAATTGGACATGAAGCTGAGTTCGGATCGGTCAAGGCCCTGTGGGTGGCGGAGCGGGCCCAGGGGCTGAGTGGCCGGGTCCTGCTCCTACTTCTTGTGTTCTTTAGATTTGAGGTTAGGATCAGATCAGCCATGATCTTATTGAATGGCGGAGCAGGCTCGAGGGGCCGATTGGCCTACTCCTGCTCCTGCTTCTTATGTTCTTATTCTTATGTTAACATAGGAAAGCACAGGACTGGGAACCAGTGAGGTTCATCACTCCACTGCCAAAGTTCACTCACATACTCGCCAATCACTCACTGTCATCCAGCACCCTCTCGAATTGGCCAACACAATCAGCTTCTACTGTCTACCCCGGCAGTCTGTTCCAGATTAACCACCTTCCATGTGAAGCAGTTAAACAGAGCCACCAACTCTACATTCTTTTTTTTATTCGTTCATGCGATGTGGGCGTCGCTGGCAAGGCCAGCATTTATTGCCCATCCCTAACTGCCCTTGAAAAGGTGGTGGTGAGCCGCCTTCTTGAACCGCTGCAGTCCGTGTAGTGAAGGTTCTCCCACAGTGCTGTTAGGAAGGGAGTTCCAGGATTTTGACCCAGTGACGATGAAGGAACGGCGATATATTTCCAAGTCGGGATGGTGTGTGACTTGGAGGGGAACGTGCAGGTGGTGCTGTTCCCATGTGCCTGCTGCTCTTGTCCTTCTAGGTGGTAGAGGTCGCGGGTTTGGGAGGTGCTGTCGAAGAAGCCTTGGCGAGTTGCTGCAGTGCATCCTGTGGATGGTACAGACTGCAGCCACAGTGCGCCGGTGGTGAAGGGAGTGAATTCTACATGTCTGAACAGCTGCACCAGCTCAAGTAAGAGAAAGCTGAAAAGACAATCATATCATTGTTGGCTCCCTGTGTGGGTCACAAGTTACACAAATCTCTACATCAGCCCAGGGCTGACACTCCTGTGCTGGCAAGTTTTCATCTCTTGGACAGGTTTAGAAGGGGTTTACAATGACCTCTGCCAAGGTGGCAGAAAATGAAGTCATTCCTGATACCAGTTAATGTGCAGACAGCTATACGGGTAGTAATACAGGTGATCAATAAAGCACATTCCAGGTACACAGGGTGCAGTGACAGAGATATTCCATTGGAGTGACACAGCACAGGAGTGCACACACACACACCTTCACTACTGAAGTAACAGCCTCCAAATACACACAACTAATTAAATTATACCACATACACAAGTTCAAATAAACTTAATGAGTTCACAATGTCCTTGAACAATGTTCTTGCCAACATTAAACAATTGTAAACAATTTTACAACACCAAGTTATAGTCCAACAAATTTATTTTAAATTCCACAAGCTTTCGGAGGCTTCCTCCTTCCTCAGGTGAACGGTGTGGAAATCCGAGGAAGGAGGAAGCCTCCGAAAGCTTGTGGAATTTAAAATAAATTTGTTGGACTATAACTTGGTGTTGTAAAATTGTTTACAATTGTCAACCCCAGTCCATCACCGGCATCTCCACATCATGGCTAACATTAAACAAAGTTTCTACAATTCATTCAGAGTTGTAGCTGTGATCGGTGCCAGTCGATTCTTTTGATGTCGAGGTGTGAGCTAAAGTTAACTTGTTAAAACAGTTTTAAGAGGGCCCTTAGGAAAAGTGAATTTTTCATAGAATCATAGAAAGTTACGGCACAGAAGGAGGCCATTCGACCCATCTTGTCCGTGCCAGCCGAAAAAGAGCTATCCAGCTTAATCCCACTTTCCAGCACTTGGTCCGTAGCCCTGTAGGTTATGGCACTTCAAGTGCACATCCAAATACTTCTTAAATAAATTGAGGGTTTCTGCCTCTACCACCCTTTCAGGCAGTGAGTTCCAGACCCCCACCACCCTCTGCGTGAAAAGATTTCTCCTCAGTTCCCCTCTAATCCTTCTACCAATTACTTTAAATCTATGCCCCCTGGTCACTGATCCCTCTGCTAAGGGAAATAGGTCCTCCCTATCCACTCTATCTAGTCCCATCATAATTTTATACCCCTCAATTAAAATCTCCCCTCAGCCTCCTTTGTTCCAAGGAAAACAATTCCAGCTTATCCAATCTTTTCTCATAACTAAAATTTCGTAACATTCTGGCAACATCCTCGTAAATCTCCTCTGTACCCTCTCTAGTGCAATCGCATCTTTCCTGTAATGTGGTGACCAGAACTGTACACAGTACTCAAGCTGTGGCCTAACCAATGTTTTATACAGTTCTAGCATAACCTCCCTGCTCTTATATTCTACGCCTCGGCTAATAAAGGAAAGTATCCCGTATGACTTTTTAACCACCTTATCCACCTGAACTGCTACCTTCAGGGATCTGTGGACATGCACTCTAAGGACCCTTTGTTCCTCTACTCCTCTCAGTATCCTCCCATTTATTGTGTATTCCCTTGCCTTGTTTGCCCTCCCCAAATGCATTACCTCACACTTCTCTGGATTAAATTCCATTTGGCACTTTTCTGCCCACCTGACCAGTCCATTGATATCTTCCTGCAGTCTACAGCTTTCCTCCTCACTATCAACCACGCGGCCAATTTTTGTATCATCTGCAAACTTCTTGATTAAACCCCCAACATTCAAGTCCAAATCATTAATATATACCACAAAAAGCAAGGGACCTAGTAATAAGCCCTGCGGAACCCCACTGGAAACAGCCTTCCAGTCGCAAAACACCTGTCAACCATTACCCTTTGCTTCCTGCCACAGAGCCAATTTTGGATACAACTAGCCACTTTCCCTTGGATCCCATGGACTTTTACTTTTTTGACCAGTCTGCCATGTGGGACCTTGTCAAAAGCCTTGCTAAAATCCTGTATACTATGTCAAACAAGTTTCCCGTCTTCAACACTCCTTGTTACCTCCTCAAAAAATTCAATCAAGTTAGTCAGACACGACTTTCCCTTAACAAATCTATGCTGACTGTCCTTGATTAACCCGAGCTTTTCTAAATGACAGAATTGATTCCAATAATTTGCCCACCACCGAGGATGTTGCCTCGATCTATCTCTTTCTCCCTTTTTAAACAACGGTACAACATTATCCGGGAGATCAACTGCACAACGCAGGATGGATTCAGGTAAATTACCTACATTCATCATCCCTGTGCTCCTGTCGACTACACTACAAGCAGGAGATCGACAGGAAGGCAGCAAAGTGGGACTATCTGCACTTCAGCTTTATTAATCTATACCTCAGGGAAAAAAGAGTAAACCGGGCCCAGCTCCTCTCCCAGCACAGGGAGACAGGGCCCATCCCCACCCCCGGCACAGGGAGACAGGGCCCATCCCCATCCCCGGCACAGGGAGACAGGGCCCATCCCCACCCCCGGCACAGGGAGACAGGGCCCATCCCCACCCCCGGCACAGGGAGATAGGGCCCAGCCCCACCTCCATTACAGGGAGAGGCAGGACCCAACCCCACCCCCGGCACAGGGGGAGACAGGACAGTAGAAGACAAAAAACATACCAGAAATAGTGGGGAAACAAGGGTCCAATGAGAGGAAGGAACTTAGTGTAATTAAGATTAGTAAAGAAAAAGTACCAGAGAAATTAATGGGACTAAAAGCTGACAAATCCACTGCACCTGATGGCCGACATCCTAGTGTTCTAAAAGAGGTGGCTGCAGAGATAGTGGATGCATTGGTTCTGATCTTCCAAAATTCCCTAGATTCTAGAACGGTCCCAGGGGATTGGAAGGTAGCAAATGTATCCCCGCTACTCAAGAAAGGAGGGAGAAAGAAAACAGGGAACTACAGGCCAGTTAGTCTGACATTAGTCGTCGGGAAAATGCTGGAATCCATTATTAAGGACGTGGTAAAAGGGCACTTCGAAAATCATAATATGATTAGGCAGAGTCAACACGGTTTTATGAAAGGGAAATCGTGTTTGACAAATCTATTAGAGTTTTTTGAGGATGTAACTATAGGAATATAGGATATAGGAACAGGAGTAGGCCATTCAGCCCCTCGTGCCTGCTCCACCATTTGATAAGATCATGGCTGATCTGTGATCTAACTCCATATACCTGCCATTGGCCCATATCCCTTAATACCTTTGGTTGCCAAAAAGCCATCTATCTCAGATTTAAATTTAGCAATTGAGCTAGTATCAATTGCCGTTTGCGGAAGAGAGTTCCAAAATTCTACAACCCTTTCTGTGCAGAAATGTTTTCTAATCTCACTCCTGAAAGGTCTGGCTCTAATTTTTAGACTGTGCCTCCGACAACTAGAATCCCCAACCAGTGGAAATAGTTTCTCTCGATCCACCCTATCCGTTCCCCTTAATATCTTACAAACTTCGATCAGATCACCTTTTAACCTACTAAACTCCAGAGAATACAACCCCAATTTGTGTAATCTCTCCTCGTAACTTAATCCTTGAAGTCCGGGTATCATTCTAATAAACCTACGCTGCACTCCCTCCAAGGCCAATATGTCCTTCCGAAGGTGCGGTGCCCAGAACTGCTCACAGTACTCCAGGTGTGGTCTAACCAGGGTTTTGTATAGCTGCAGCATAACTTCTGCCCCCTTGTACTCTAGTCCTCCAGATATAAAGGCCAGCATTCCATTTGAACATAAGAACATAAGAAATAGGAGCAGGAGTAGGCCAATCAGCCCCTCGAGCCTGCTCCGCCATTCAATAAGATCATGGCTGATCTGATCCCAACCTCAAATCTAAATTCATGTCCAATTTCCTGCCCGCACCCCGAAACCCCTAATTCCCTTTACTTCTAGGAAACTGTCTATTTCTGTTTTAAATTTATTTAATGATGTAGCTTCCTGGGGCAGCAAATTCCACAGACCTACTACCCTCTGAGTGAAGACATTTCTCCTCATCTCAGTTTTGAAAGAGCAGCCCCTTATTCTTAGATTATGCCCTCTAGTTCTAGTTTCACCCATCCTTGGGAACATCCTTACCGCATCCACCCGATCAAGCCCCTTCACAATCTTATATGTTTCAATAAGATCGCCTCTCATTCTTCTGAACTCCAATGAGTAGAGTCCCAATCTGCTCAACCTCTCCTCATATGCCCACCCCCTCATCCCCAGGATTAGCCGAGTGAACCTTCTTTGTACTGCCTCGAAAGCAAGTATGTCTTTTCTTAAGTATGGACACCAAAACTGTATGCCGTATTCCAGGTGCGGTCTCACCAATACCTTATATAACTGCAGCAATACCTCCCTGTTTTTATATTCTATCCCCCTAGCAATAAAAGCCAACATTCCGTTGGCCTTCTTGATCACCTGCTGCACCTGCATACTAACTTTTTGATTTTCTTGCACGAGGACCCCCAGATCCCTTTGTACTGCAGTACTTTCCAGTTTCTTGCCATTAAGATAATAACTTGCTGTCTGATTTTTCCTGCCAAAGTGCATAACCTCACATTTTCCAATATTGTATTGCATCTGCCAAATCTCCGCCCACTCACCCAGCCTGTCTATATCCCCTTGTAGGTTTTTTATGTCCTCCTCACTCTCTACTTTCCCTCCCATCTTTGTATCATCTGCAAACTTTGATATGTTGCACTCGGTCCCCTCCTCCAAATCGTTAATATAGATTGTAAAGAGTTGGGGACCCAGCACCGGCCCCTGCGGAACACCACTGGCTACTGGTTGCCAGTCCGAGAATGAACCATTTATCCCAACTCTCTGCTCCCTGTTAGATAACCAATCCTCCACCCATGCCAGAATATTACCCCCAATCCAGTGATTCTTTATCTTGAGCAATAATCTTTTATGTGGCACCGATCCCTGTGGCCAGTGGGGTACCACAGGGATCGGTGCTGGGTCCCTTGCTGTTTGTGGTCTACATTAATGACTTGGATATGAATGTAAAAGGTATGATCAGTAAGTTCACTGATGATACAAAAATTGGTAGGGTGGTAAATAGCGAGAAGGATAGCCTCAGTCTGCAGGACGATATAGATGGGATGGTCAGATGGGCGGAACAGTGGCAAATGGAATTTAACCCGGAAAAGTGCGAGGTGATGCACTTTGGAGGGACTAACAAGGAAAGGGAATACACAATGAATGGGAGGACCCTAGGCAAGACAGAGGGTCAGAGGGATCTTGGTGTGCAAGTTCACAGATCCCTGAAGGCGGCGGAACAGGTAGTTAAGGTGGTAAAGAAGGCATATGGGATACTTGCCTTTATTAGCCGAGGCATAGAATATAAGAGCAAGGAGGTTATGATGGAGCTGTATAAAACACTGGTTAGGCCACAGCTGGAGTACTGTGTGCAGTTCTGGTCGCCACACTACAGGAAGGATGTGATCGCTTTGGAGAGGGTGCAGAGGAGATTCACCAGGATGTTACCAGGGCTGGAGCGCTTCAGCTATGAAGAGAGACTGGGAAGATTGGGTTTGTTTTCCTTGGAGCAGAGGAGGCTGAGGGGGGACATGATTGAGGTGTACAAAATTATGAGGGGCACAGATAGGATGGATACTAAGGAGCTTTTTCCCTTCGTTGAGGGTTCTATAACAAGGGGACATAGATTCAAGGTAAAAGGCGGGAGGTTTAGAGGGGATTTGAGAAAGAACTTTTTCACCCAGAGGGTGGTTGGAGTCTGGAACTCACTGCCTGAAAGGGTTGTGGAGGCAGGAACCCTCACAACATTCAAGAAGCATTTGGATGAGCACTTGAAATGCCATAGCATACAAGGCTACGGCCCAAATGCTGGAATATGGGATTAGAGTCAACAGGGCTTGATGGCCGGCGCGAACACGATGGGCCGAAGGGCCTCTATCCGTGCTGTATAACTCTATGACTCTATGACCTTGTTGAATGCCTTCTGGAAGTCTAAATACACTACGTCCACTGGTTCCCCTTTATCCACCCTGTGCGTTTTGTCCTCAAAGAACTCAAGCAAATTTGTCAGACATGACTTCCCCTTCGTAAAGCTATGCTGACTTTGTCCTATTAAATTATGTTTATCCAAATGTTCCGTTACTGTCTCCTTAATAATAGACTCCAAAATTTTACCCACCACAGATGTTAGGCTAACTGGTCTATAATTTCCAGCCTTCTGCCAACTACCCTTTTTAAATAACTAGCAGGGTAGATAAAGGGGAACCAGTCGATGTAGTATATTTGGATTTTCAAAAGGCATTCGATAAGGTGCCACACAAGAGGTTGTTACACAAGATTAGGGTTTATGGGATATGGGGTAATGTATTAGCATGGATTGAGGATTGGTTAACAGTCAGAAAACAGAGAGTAGGAATAAACAGGTCGTTTTTGGATTGGCAGGTTGTAACTAGTGGGTTGCCGCAAGGATCAGTGCTTGGGTCTCAGCTGTTTACAATATATACTAATGACTTAGATGAGGGGACCGCGTTTCACGTATCCAAGTTTACTGACAAAGGTAGAACGGAAAGTAAGCTGTGAGGAAGATGCAAAGAGGCTTCAAAGGGATATAAACAGGTTAAGTGAGTGGGCAAGAAGGTAGATGATGGAGTATAATGTGGGGAAATGTGAAATTATCCACATTGTTAGGAAGAACAGAAAAGCAGAACATTTTTTAAAAGATGAGAGACTAAGAATTGCTGGTGTTCAGAGGAATTTGGGTGTCCTTGTACATGAATCACAGAAGTTAACATGCAGGTACAGCAAGTAATTAAATAGTATGTTAGCCTTTATTGCAAGGGGGTTGGAGTATGAGAGTAAGGAGTTCTTGCTGCAATTTTCTAGGGCTCTAGTGAGACAACACCTGGAGTACTGTGTACAGTTTTGGTCTCCTTATCTAAGGGAAATTGAGGAGCAAATATGTAAGGAGATTACAGACAGCTGCTAGAAAAATAGGGTGGTAATAGTAGGGGACTTTAACTTTCCCAACATTGACTGGGACAGCCATAGCATTAGGGGCTTGAATGGAGAGAAATTTGTTGAGTGTATTCAGGAGGAATTTCTCATTCAGTATGTGGATGGCCTGACTAGAGAGGGGGCAAAACTTGACCTCCTCTTGGGAAATAAGGAAGGGCAGGTGACAGAAGTGTTAGTGAGGGATCACTTTGGGACCAGTGATCATAATTCCATTAGTTTTAAGATAGCTATGGAGAATGATAGGTCTGGCCCAAAAGTTAAAATTCTAAATTGGGGAAAGGCCAATTTTGATGGTATTAGACAGGAACTTTCAGAAGTTGATTGGGAGAGTCTGTTGGCAGGCAAAGGGACATCCGGTAAGTGGGAGGCTTTCAAAAGTGTGTTAACCAGGGTTCAGGGTAAGCACATTCCTTATAAAGTGAAGGGCAAGGCTGGTAGAAGTAGGGAACCTTGGATGACTCGGGAGATTGAGGCCCTAGTCAAAAAGAAGAAGGAGGCATATGACATGCATAGACAGCTGGGATCAAGTGGATCCCTTGAAGAGTATAGAGATTGCCGGAGTAGAGTTAAGAGAGAAATCAGGAGGGCAAAAAGGGGACATGAGATTGCTTTGGCAGATAAGGCAAAGGAGAATCCAAAGAGCTTCTACAAATACATAAAGGGCAAAAGAGTAACTAGGGAGAAAGTAGGGCCTCTTAAGGATCAACAAGGTCATCTATGTGCGGAACCACAAGAGATGGGTGAGATCCTGAATGAATATTTCACATCGGTATTTACGGTTGAGAAAGGCATGGATGTTAGGGAGCTTGGGGAAATAAATAGTGATGTCTTGAGGAGTGTACATATTACAGAGAAGGAGGTGCTGGAAGTCTTACACGCATCAAGGTAGATAAATCTCCGGGACCTGATGAAATGTATCCCAGGACGTTATGGGAGTTTAGGGAGGAAATTGCGGGTCCTCTAGCAGAGATATTTGAATCATCCACCGCTACAGGTGAGGTGCCTGAAGATTGGAGGGTAGCAAATGTTGTGCCTTTGTTTAAGAAGGGCGGCAGGGAAAAGCCTGGGAACTGCAGACCGGTGAGCCTGACATCTGTAGTGGGTAAGTTGTTCGGGTGGTGAAGAAGGCATTCGGCATGCTTGGGTTCATTGGTCAGAACATTGAATGCAGGAGTTGGGATGGCTTGTTGAAGTTGTACAAGACATTAGTAAGGCCACACTTGGAATACTGTGTACAGTTCTGGTCACCCTATTATAGAAAGGATATTATTAAACTAGAAAGAGTGCAGAAAAGATTTACTAGGATGCTACCGGGACTTGATGGTTTGACTTATAGGGAGAGGTTAGATCGACTGGGACTTTTTTCCCTGGAGAGTAGGAGGTTCAGGGGTGATCTTATAGAAGTCTATAAAATAATGAGGGGCATAGATAAGGTAGATAGTCAAAATCTTTTCCCAAAGGTAGGGGAGTCTATAACGAGGGGGCATAGATTTAAGGTGAGAGGGGAGAGATACAAAAGGGTCCAGAGGGGCAATTTTTTCACTCAAAGGGTGGTGAGTGTCTGGAACGAGCTGCCAGAGGCAGTAGTAGAGGCGGGTACAATTTTGTCTTTTAAAAAGCATTTGGACAGTTACATGGGTAAGATGGGTATAGAGGGATATGGGCCAAGTGCAGGCAATTGGGACTAGCTTAGTGGTATAAACTGGGCGACATGGACATGTTGGGCCGAAGGGCCTGTTTCCATGTTGTAACTTCTATGATTCTATGAAGGATATACTTGCCTTTGAGGCGGTGCAACGAAGATTCACTAGATTGATTCCTGGGGTGAGAGGGTTGTCCTACGAGGAGAGATTGAGTAAAATGAGCCTATATTCTCTGGAATTTAGAAGAATGGGAGGTGATCTCATTGAAACATATAAAATTGTTTAGAGGACTTGACAGCGTAGATGCTGAGAGGCTGTTTCCCCTGGCTGGAGAATCTAGAACTCGGGGTCATAGTCTCAAGATAAGGGGGTATCCATTTAGGACCAAGATGAGGAAAAATTTCTCCACTCAGAGGGTTGTGAATTTTTGGAATTCTCTACACCAGAGGGCTGTGGATGCTGAGTCATTGAGTATATTCAAGACTGAGATTGATAGATTTTTAGACACTAAGGGAATCAAGGGATATGGCGATCGGGCCGGAAAATGGAGCTGAGGTAGAAGATCAGCCATGATCTTATTGAATGGTGGAGCAGGCTCTCGGGGCCTTATGGCCTTTTGCTGCTCCTACTCCTATTTCTTATGTTCTTATCCTGGGATTGGCTGTAACTCCTACAGCGTCCCTTCTGTTTCTCGTCTTCACCTGGGATTGTGCGTAATTCTGGAGCACTGGCAGCAAGTTCATTTCCTGGTTGTTGGGTGTCCCAGCTCATTGCCATCCCGGGGTCCTTTTCCATTGAGGGAGGGATGTCCTGATCCTGGCATCTGCTATGTTGGCAGTCTGCACAGGGCAAGGTGGCTGCTGTCGGGCCGGAGTGCCTGGGAGCTCCCAGCCAAATTGGGGAGGATTAATGTCCTGCAAATCCCTGTCCGGGACCCCTTCCCTCCATGTGCTGCAGCTGCTAATCTTTGAAGTGCTAGGAGGTGGGTAGGGTTTTGTTAGCAGCTCATCAGTACCGGATGTACTGGTGGAGTAGAGCTATCAATTCTGGTTGGAGGCATTCCTGGAGGTTAGGTCATGTGTTGTTCAGGTCACGTGGCACAGACAAATGTTACTGGATTTATCTTATAATGGTTGGGTCCCCTTTATTTGTGGTTTCGTGCCAGCAGCTGTTCTATGAGATGTTCCAAGAACCAGGAGGCCACTCATGAGCAGGTGAAGAGGAGAAGCCCAGGGCGGGAAAGAGGAGAAGCCCAGGGCGGGAAAGAGGAGAAGCCCAGGGCGGGAAAGAGGAGAAGCCCAGGGCGGGAAAGAGGAGAAGCCCAGGGCGGGAAAGAGGAGAAGCCCAGGGCGGGAAAGAGGAGAAGCCCAGGGCGGGAAAGAGGAGAAGCCCAGGGCGGGAAAGAGGAGAAGCCCAGGGCGGGAAAGAGGGGAAACCATTCTCACCATCTCTCCCTCCAAGCCCCTAGTCTTCATCTCTCTCCGCCAGCCCCATTCCCCAGTCTCCCTCTCCCCCTCCCCCATCTCTTCAGCCCAGCCCCCCCCTAATTTCAACCCCCAGTGATTACAGAGCTCCAATTCCCGACTCCCCCCCACCCCAACCGGCAGTTCCTGGCTTTGGTGAAATAGGGAGTTTTTCACCCAGCATCCACAGAGGCACAGAAACCGCTCTATCCCTGGGATAGAGCCGCGCGAGCGTTCGATCCCTGGGATAGAGCCGCGCGAGCGTTCGATCCCTGGGATAGAGCCGCGCGAGCGTTCGATCCCTGGGATAGAGCCGCGCGAGCGTTCGATCCCTGGGATAGAGCCGCGCGAGCGTTCGATCCCTGGGATAGAGCAGTTTCTCTGCCTCTATGGATGCTGGGTAAATCCATTCCACAAAAGCTGTCTCTTACATCCGCTGCCGCCTTTCACTTACCGGCATTTTAAGTTGTAAACGGACTTGGTGCACTCAGGTTGGTAATTTTGGAAGTGTCTGTGGTTTCAAGGTGCAGCTTGTATCTGTTTTAATGTAAGTTATTTAGGACTGTCAATAAGTGTCCGTTTTTTGGGGGTGTCCATTTGTACAGGTTTTACTGTACATCAAAAAGAGCAGTGGTCCCAACACCGACCCCTGGGGAGCACCACTGTATACTTCCCTCCAGTCTGAAAAATAACCGTTCACCACTACTCTCTGCTTTCTGTCCCTTAGCAGAGAGTAGTGACGAATCGTTGTTTTTCATAGTCAGTGTCCCAGTTCACAGATGCACAAGTCCTGGAATCTTTTAAGGGTCGGTTTGACTCATTTCCTTTTAATATCACTGATATAAACTGACAGCTCTCAGCAGAACGTGTAGGGAGAGAGCCCAAGCTTCAGGAATCCTAACTACATCATTTCGAGATCTGCCTGGAGCCATTGCCTACCTCCCAGGAGACTATAGCTGGGAGTGACTGGCAGGAGCTGGGAACAGCAAGGGGGATTCCAGGCAGAATAAAGCTAAGGTACCAAAGTACCATCAATAATCATCATTTGCACAAGATTACAGAGAGTTCTCCAAGTTAGAGCTGGTAACTTTGCAAGTATACTTATGAGAAATGTTCATAGTTTTTTGGGGAGACAGTACTGGGTATTTAGTGAGTTACAGACAGCCCCTAAACTTTTAAGAAAGAGGAAATGCTGAACTGTGAGCAAAGTCTGTGCTGCACCAGAGCAAAACCTGAAAAATATCCGGATGTTAAACTCAAAGCCAATGTCATTGCATCAGCCGGCATGTTACAACACTCACTGAAACCAAACAGTGAATGACCAAGAATCAGAATCTTTCAGCACAGGAGGCGGCCATTCGGCCCATCGTGCCTGTGCTGGCTCTCTGAAAGAGCAATCCCCTTAATTCCATTCCACTGCCCTTTCCCTGCCCATTAATTTGCATTTACCAGAAGCTGTGGATACTAACATCCTAGCATTCTGACTTAGGATCGATCCAGCAATGAGACAACAGCTCTTTCCACACCTCCAGGCTCACAAAATTCAGAGAACAAGGAACATAAACAAAGCAGGACCAAGTTCTCTGGGTACCGAGGGCCAGAAATTACTCGGACTTCAGAGCATCCCAGTTTGGAAGGATATTAGAACCATGGAAAGGGTAAAGTGAAGATTCACTAGAACGATATCAGGTATGGGAGGTTATAAAGTAAATCTCAAAAAATCGAGATTGGAAGAGGTAGGGACCAGACAGATGTTTTCAAAATTACAAAAGGATTTGAGAGGGTATATGGTGAAAGGTTGTTTCTATTAGAATAAATAACAAGCGAACATAGAAACATAGATTGAGAGCAACAGAATATCCATCACTGTGGCACCGAGACGGCTCTATGTACTGTCTGCAGGATCCACTGAGCAAGTCACCGAGCTCACTTCAAGAGCACCCCCCTACCTTGGCATCTCTACAATCGACAAGTACAACAGCAGTAATCATTAGAACACCATCAGCTGCAAATTCCCCTCCAGGTCATACACTATAGAGACTTCCGACAGATACCTCCGTTCTTTAATCATTGCTGGGTCAAAATCCTGGAATTGCCCACCTAACAGATCGTGGGAGCACCATGTCAAGGAATATATTAAAGGCGATGGGAATTGGGAGGAGAGTAGACAGGTCCAATTGAAGAGTGAGCACCAAGGCAGGCAGGCCCAATGGCCCAGGACAGGCCCTAAGGCCCTGAACTCCAGAATATGATTGTCTCAGCTTTCTTGCTGTTTTAATGTCAATATTAGTTTGAAGGCATTTTATTCCCACCTGCCTCTAATTTGAACTGCACTAATTAGAGTTGTTGAAACAAGGAGGCTGCGACACTGACTACAGCCAGGGGAGATGGGGAAGTATACACAAATACCAGGGATTTCAGGAGACTCGAAGAATCACTGCTTCCTATTTAAGTAAAAGCATCCAAACTTGAAGTCTTAGCTCTACACAGAAGTCAGCTACAGTTTGATGTGATGAAGCACCTTTGCTGGGATCCATGATAATAGATATGTTTTCATCTGTCTGATCCCAGCACACTGTGGGAGTGTAAACTGTTGCTTTATAAAAGTTCTTCGAGTCACTTTGAGACATGCTTTTGGCCAAATGCAGTTTCCTCATGGAAATACTCATCAATTGGAGAATTTTAGACCAGATGTGCGAGGCCCAGCCAAGCAACTGCTCACTAGACAGAAGAGAACTATCTGTAGGGGCACAAGGGGTCCTCGCCCCACGGATCTTGCAGTGCAACATAAACAGTCAGCAAAATCACCACCAGTAAGATCTTAATGTTACAGCTCCAGTTACACAAAGTACTTACATTAACAGCAGAGCAGATGTTCTGCAGGAGCTTACTCTAACTTTACAATCAGAAACAATACCTCATTCAGCCTACAAATTAATCTGGTTGTAAACCCCCAAAAGTCCAGCAGCAACAGAGCTTCTAACCTGTGTTCTAAGTTGAGAATACATCTGGTCTGTAGGACACCAACCACAATATTCTATTATGAATTCTATTTCTCTTCACCTTACGCTAACACCTGTAAAGGTGAGGGAACAAGACATCAGCTTTCCACAGGCACTAGCTGCACAGTTCCACCAGACTGGCGAAGATATCGAGCTGCATCCCCTGCTCAGGTAAGATTGCTAGAACTTACATCGAGCAGAGGCCATTCCTGCCTGGTACACATTCCCTGGGTTTGTTGCACGCAGCCATTAGCAGGGATGTATTTTGAGACATTGGTTTTATTCGTTTCCCAGATCTGGCTGCATTGTCTCTCGTACTGGTCCAGCTTCATCACATCATTTGACCTGCTCTGCAACAAGCTTCCACAGAATAGAGTGAACCCGAGCTGCTGGCTTCATGGAGCGATTACTGTGGCCAGGGTGTGTGCGTAGGTCAGTATTTTGGAGTTTTGCTCAACTATTTTTGGGGCTCTGGAAACTTGAGAATTTTGGCTGGCTGATTAAATAGACGGGTCGATAGGGCTGTACAGATTGTACGTGATCCACACAAGGGGTGAATGGAAGAAGAAGCCCATTCATTTGCACATTACAATCTCCACATAAGTTCATCTCATTTTAAGAAAGAGGAGCACCAGGCAGGAATATATCAAGTAACCTTCCACTGGGGGGGTATACCAAGTAACCTTCCACTGGGGGGGTATACCAAGTAACCTTCCACTGGGGGGGTATACCAAGTAACCTTCCACTGGGGGGGTATACCAAGTAACCTTCCACTGGGGGGGTATACCAAGTAACCTTCCACAGGGGGGGGGGGGGGGGGGTATACCAAGTAACCTGCCACGGGGGGGTGGGTGGGTGGAGGGAGGAGATCTACCAAGTAATTTGCCATGGAGGGGGGGGGGGGGTGAATACCAGGTGTCCTGCAACTGTTTAGTGGGGGGGCTGAGGGGAAGAGAGACACCAGGTAACCACTGGGCTGTGGAAGGGGAAAAATCATCAGGGATTCCGACTCCTGACGATCGCCTTTAAAGAGTTGTTTTAATCACAGGATGGAGTGGGATGGGAACACTCCATGCTATGATCGTGTACCCTCTACTATCATGGTGGGCTTTTCGTGCCAGGTGCTGCTATGCACTGAATAAGCCCACAACAGCAATAAGCCAGTATGCAGTTTATTCAATGACTGAGCTTTGGGTTGACAGTCAGGGGGAAGCAGATTATTCTTGGTTCCATTGCAGGCTCACTGGCTGGTCAAAAAGACAAGAGACAAGAGTCAGGGTCTATAACGTCAGGTCTTCGAGAGTACGGCCTAGTGCCAGTAACAGTCAATTCTTCAAACAGGAAGATCCCCCTCAATAACCACACCACCATGAAGATGTTTGGGGAGGGGGTAATAATTTACATCAACAGAACTTCGCACGCTACCCTCACACACTCGCTACCCTTCACACACAGTCTATCCTTCCCCTTTCAGTACTGACAATCTTCAAACATTCACTATCTTATTCTTAGAATTCAACGCCAAATAGATAGGCTTCAAATAGCCAATATTCCACCCGCATAATGTTAAAACAACAGTGCATTTTTGGCACCGTGCCCAATTTAACTTTCCCTCCACTCGGCTAGAGGAAAGCTGAGTCACTGCACCTGCTCTTTGTCACTGTTCACTGACCCCAGCTGGAAACACCCGAGGCCATCAGTGGGTCGGAAAAACAGACCGTTTTACATTTGCCATTTCTGTAGTTTGGATCAGGAAAGAGCGACATATCTGTGCCCCAGCTCCAACATTTACATTCATAAAACTATCTTCCTTACCGTGACAGTAGAATCGGAGACTCACAAAAATGTGTATCTACAATTCTGTTTTCCGATAAGAGAGTCAGTGCGTGCATCTCCCCAACCCAAACTACAGAAGCAGCAAATGTGAAACTATCTAAAGATTTGGGTGCAGACAGGCTATTCAACTACAGGCCTATCTGTGATGTCCCTGTAGTTGAATAGCCTGCTGCCACCATCTGGGCTCCCATTTGGAGAGTGGCCACTTGAGCGTAGTACTCAAGGGCAGTAAAGTGCCCATGGAGCTGCGTTCCAGCACCTTCAGGAAAGGGGGCAAGGGGGGAGAATCTTTTTTAAACTAAGGATTGATTGATTTCACTTATATAAGAATATGGCGCACTGCGTCATCACAAAGGGTAAACCCCTCTGCTCTTTGAAGATCAGGCAAGTCTGCCCTTTGTACAATGCACTTCAACTTTCTAAATCTGGCCTGCATTCAAGAGGTCCGTGGCTCACCCTCAGTGTAAGTTGCTTAATGTCAGGGCAGTGTGATAAGCCGTGGCTTTAAATCGATTAATCAAGATAAGGCACACGTACCTGAAGTTACAATATAGATATATTTTGGCACTATCACTGACAGCATTAATTAATTCAATTGGCAATATTAAGTCACACATCTACAGAAACAGCCTGTACTTTAACCACTTCAATCCAATCAGTACAAGCAGCTCTACAGTGACACTGCCAGTATCACCAGCAGCAGCCAGACCTACCTGAACAAGTGCTTTCTCCCTGTGCCATCTGAGCTCAATATAAACCACTGCTGTGAGCCAGCATTTTGTTTTGGCCATGGGTTTGCAAATGGTTTGGCCTCCCACACTTCCAACCCCTCGCCACACTAGGGAAATTTAAAGTCAAAGTGCAACTGCAAAGCATCTGCATTTTTACCAGTACTGGGGTGGGGGCAGCATTCTAAGGCACCGGCACAGTGCAGAAGCACTACCAAATCAATCAGCTCCAATATAAACAAGTCAATGGATATGACTGAAAAGGTTGTTCCCCTGATAGTTCAGTGAATTTATGGCCACAGACCAGTTACTGTGAATGATGCATTACCTCAGAGTTAATGAGTCTTTTCCGCAGCCAGCTGCTACCAATATACCATCCCAAGGACCAGTACACTGTAATGGGTTATTTCACCGGATGGTTTGGGAGAATCCGTTTTATTTTCTATTCCTGTGTGAGGTCACCTGGCTAATTCCCAAATGAGCAAAATTAGTGTCTGGAGCAAACATCCACAGCACAGTCAAGTTCAAAAGCGAACTAAAAGACATCCGACTGCAGCAGAAACATTTTCTGCCTCAGCTGGGGGTCGGTAATGGTTATGGCACTGGACCAGCAAACCAGAGGTCGGGGGTCCAAATCTCACCATGGCAGGATGAAACACTAAATCTGGTGATTTGGTGAAGGCATATGGAATACTTTCCTTTATTAGCCGAGGCATAGAATATAACAGCAGGGAGGTTTTATGCTACAACTGTATAAAACGTTGGTTAGGCCACAGCTCGAGTACTGTGTCCAGTTCTGGTCACCACATTACAGGAAGGATGTAATTGCACGAAAGAAGGTACAGAGGAGATTTACGAGGATGTTGGTAGGACTGGACTATTTTAGCTATGAGGAAAGATTGGATAGGCTGGGGTTGTTCTCTTTGCAACAGAAGAGGTTGAGGGGTAATTTAATTGAGTTTTACAAAATTATGAGGGGCCCAGATGGAGTGGATAGGAAGGACCTATTTCCTTCAGCAGAGAGGTCAATAACCAGGGGGCATAGATTTAAAGTGATTGGTGGAAGAATTAGAGGGGAGCTGAGGAAAACTTTTTTCACCCAGAGGGTGGTGGGGGTCTGGAACTCACTGCCTGAAAGGGTGGTAGAGGCAGAAACCCTCAACTCATTTAAAAAGTACCTGGATGTGCATCTGAAGTGCCGTAACCTACAAGGCTACGGAACAAGTGCTGGAAAGAGGGATTAGGCTGGGTGGCTCATTTTCGGCCTGTGCGGACACGATGGGCCGTAAATTTTCTATGATTCTATGATTTGTGGAGAAATTATTGTGAAGCTGCCAATTGGCCTTAAAAACCAACTGGTTCACTAATATACTTCAGTGAAGGAACCTAGCATCCCTACCTGGTCTGACCTACATCTGACCAGTCCACACTGAAAGCCCTGAGGGCAACTAAGAATGAGCCAGTGTCCCCCACAAGCTAACAACAAATGAAAAGTTTGAGAATCTGCATACGGAATCAGAGAAGTTCTGACAGTGATTATATTTACTTGTGGCTCAGGCTTGATGGGGAGGAATATGCTGGAAGCAAGCACCAATTAGTACCAGATGATTCTGGTCTCCATTAATAACAACAACTGTCTCAACAATCTTCTCAAATTCTGATCATTCCATTTGCATTCCTCAAAACACGCTGATCAGTAGATCCGGCTTCCTAAACCTCGATCCAGCCCTCAGACTCTGTATTTATTGTCACCATTTCAGTTAAAAGATTCGCAGTTCAAGACTGCACAAAGGCAAATGTCACAAACTTAAGCGAGTCTCAAATAATGAATTGCCTATCTGAGACAGGCACAAATGAAGCGAGACATTGAGTACAGATTTAGGAACATAGGAACAGGAGTAGGCCATTCAGCGCCTCGTGCCTGCTCCGCCATTTGATAAGATCATGGCTGATCTGTGATCTAACTCCATACACCCGCCTTTGGCCCATATCCCTAAATACCTTTGGTTGCCAAAAAGCTATCTATCTCAGATTTAAATTTAGCAACTGAGCTCGTATCGAATGCCGTTTGCGGAAGAGAGTTCCAAACTTCTACCACCCGTCGTGTGTAGAAATGTTTTCTAATCTCGCTCCTGAAAGGTCTGGCTCTAATTTTTAGACTGTGCCCCCAAATGCCTTCTGGAAGTCCATATAAATAACATCCATTGACATTCCCCTGTCCACTACTTTCGTCACCTCTTCAAAAAATTCAATCAGCTTTGTCAGGCACAACCTACCTTTCACAAATCCATGCTGGCTCTCTCTGATTAACTGAAAATTCTCGAGATGTTCAGTCACCCTATCCTTAATTATAGACTCCAGCATTTTCCCCAAAACAGATGTTAGACTAACTGGTCTATAATTCCCTGGTTTCCCCCTCTCTCCTTTCTTAAAAAGCAGAGTGACATGTACAATTTTCCAATCCAGAGGGACAGTTCCTGAATCTAGAGAACTTTGAAAGATTATAGTTAGGGCATCCGCAACGTGCTCACCTACTTCCTTTAAAACCCTGGGATGGAAACCATCTGGTCCTGGGGATTTGTCACTCTTTAGTGCTATTATTTTCTTCATTACTGTTGCATTATTTATGTTAATTTTATCGAGTCCCTGTCCCCGATTCAATATTAGTTTTCTTGGGATTTCCGAAATGCTATCCTCTTTTTCTGCTGTAAATACTGACGCAAAGTAATTGTTCAACATGTCCGCCATTTCCCCATTGTCAAAGACAATATCCCCACTTCCAGTTTTTAAGGGGCCAACACTGCTCCTGACCACCCTCTTTTTCCTAATATAACTGTAAAAGTTCTTCGTATTGGTTTTGATATCCCTTGCAAGTTTATTTTCATACTCTCTTTTTGTATCTCTTACTATCTGTTTTGTGGCCCTTTGTTGATCTTTGTATCTTTCCCATTCGCCAGGATCTGTGCCATTTTTTGCCTTTTTGTATGCCCTTTCCTTATGTCTTATACTGTCCCTTACCTCTTTAGTTGTCCATGGCTGATTTTTTTTGGCAAGTAGAGTTCTTGCCCCTCAGGGGTATAAACCGATTCTGTATCACATTAAATGTTTCTTTAAACATTTCCCACTGATCATCAGTCGTTTTACCCATTAACAGATTTGCCCAGTTTACTGTGGACAGTCTCTGTCTCATCCCTTTGAAGTCAGCCTTACCCAAGTCTAGAATCTTAGCAGCTGATTCACTTTATTCCCTTTCAAACACTACATTGAACTCGATCATGTTATGATCGCTATTGGATAGATGTTTGCGTACAGTTAAGCCGTTAACTAAATCTGGTTCATTACTCATTACTAAATCTAGTATGGCTTGCCCCCTTGTTGCCTCTACGACATACTGCTGTGGAAAACTATCCCGGACACACTCAAGAAATTCACTACTTTTCTGACAGTTGCTAGACTGCTTTTCCCAATCTATGTGAAGGTTAAAGTCCCCCATTAAGACCACTATGCCTTTCTAACACGCTTGTCTAATTTCTGCATTATACAATCTAGCACTTCAGAGCTGCTGCCAGGGGTCCTATACACAACTCCCACTATAGTCTTAGATCCTTTCCTATTTCTCAATTCAGCCCATAAGGTCTCTGTTGGCTGCTTACCTCTCGTTATATCCTCCTTTATCATTGAATTGATTTCATCTCTAATCATTAAGGCTACTCCTCCCCCTCTTCCATTTTCCCTATCTCTCCTGTAGACCTTATAACCCGGTATATTTAGTTCCCAATCCTGACCATCCTGCAGCCATGTCTCAGTAATAACTATCATGTCATACCCTCCAATTTGAATTTGAACCTGTAGTTCATTTAATTTATTCCTTACTTTACTTATATTAATTTTATCGAGTCCCTATCCCCGATTCAATATTAGTTTTCTTGGGATTTCCAGCATGCTATCCTCTTTTTATACTGTAAATACTGACGCAAAGTAATTATTCAACATGTCCGCCATTTCCCCATTGTCAATGACAATATCCCCACTTTCAGTTTTTAAGGGGCCAACACTGCTCCTGACCACCCTCTTTTTCCTAATGTAACTATAAAAGTTCTTCGTATTGGTTTTGATATCCCTTGCGAGTTTATTTTCATACTCTCTTTGTAGCTCTTACTATCTGTTTTGTGACCCTTTGTTGATCTTTGTATCTTTCCCATTCGCCAGGATCAGTGCCATTTTTTGCCTTTTTGTATGCCCTTTCCTTATGTCTTATACTGTCCCATACCTCTTTAGTTGTCAATGGCTGTTTTTTTTGGCAAATGGAGTTCTCGCCCCTCAGGGGTATAAACCGATTCTGTATCACATTAAATGTTTCTTTAAACATTTCCCACTGATCATCAGTCGTTTTACCCAGTTTACTGTGGACAGTCTCTGTCTCATCCCATTGAAGTCGGCCTTGCCCAAGTCTAGAATCTTAGCAGCTGATTCACTTTTTTCCCTTTCAAACACTACACTGAGCTCGATCATGTTATGATCACTATTGGATAGATGTTCACGTACAGTTAAGTCGTAAACTAAATCTGGTTCATTGCACATTACTAAATCCAGTATGGCTTGCCCCCTTATTGCCTCTAGGACATACTGCTGTTGAAAACTATCCCGAACACACTCAAGAAATTCACTACCTTTCTGACAGTTGCTAGTCTGCTTTTCCCAATCTATGTGAAGGTTAAAATCCCCCATTACACGCTTGTCTAATCTCTGCATTTGTACAATCTAGCACTTCAGAGCTGCTGCCAGGGGTCCTGTACACAATTCCCACTATAGTCTTAGATCCTTTCCTATTTCTCAATTCAACCCATCAGGTCTCTGTTGGCTGCTTACCTCTCGTTATATCCTCCTTTATCATTGAAGTGATTTCATCTCTAATCATTAAGGCTACTCCTCCCCCTCTTCCATTTTCCCTATCTCTCCTGTAGACCTTATAACCTGGTATATTTAGTTCCCAATCCTGACCATCCTGCAGCCATGTCTCAGTAATAGCTATCACGTCATACCCTACAATTTGAATTTGAACCTGTAGTTCATTTAATTTATTCCTTATACTCTGTGCATTTGTATATAGAACTCTTAGTTGGGCCACACACCCTAGCCTGACCTTCAGCTTTGATGCTGGGTTAATCACCTTACGCCTTCTAGTTTTCACTTTATCTGTCGTGTCTAAAGTACACTTTCTTTCTGCTGCTCTACGCTTTTCCCTTTCACTTGCAACTGTTTGCACTAAATTTAATGTGCTTTCTTTCCTGAAACAAGAGGTACCAGTCTGCATTAGAATCATAGAATGGTTACAACACAGAAGGAGGCAATTCAGCCCATCAAGTCCATGCCGGGTCTTTGTAAGAGCAATCCAGTTGTTCCATTCCCCCCCTCTTTCCCCGTAGCCCTGCAAATTTTTTCCCTTCAAGTATTTATCCAATTCCCTTTTGAAAGCCACGGTTGAATCTGCCTCCACCACCCCTATAGGCAGCGCATTCCAGATCTTAACCGCTCGCTACGTAAAAATGTTTTTCCTCACGTAGCCTTTGGTTCTTTTGCCAATCACCTTAAATCTGTGTCCTCTGGTTCGAGATCCTTCCGCCAATGAAAACATTTATTTTATCTAAACCCTTCATGATTTTGGACACTTTTTTCAAATCGCCTCTCAACCTTCTCTACTCTAAAGAGAACAATCCCAGCTTCTCCAGTCCACCCACGTAACTGAAGTGCCTCATCCCTGGGACCATTCTAGTAAATCTCTCTCTAAGCCCTTCACATCTTTCCGAAAGTGCGGTGCCCAGAATTGGATACAATCTTCAGCTCCTTCATCAATGACCTTCCCTCCATCATAAGGTCAGAAATGGGGATGTTCGCAGATGATTGCACAGTGTTCAGTTCCATTCGCAACCACTCAGATAATGAAGCAGTCCATGCCCCCATGCAGCAAGACCTGGACAACATCCAGGCTTGAGCTGATAAGTGGCAAGTAACATTCGTGCCAGGCAATGACCATCTCCAACAAGAGAGAGTCTAACCACCTCCCCTTGACATTCAACGGCATTACCATCGCCGAATCCCCCACCAACATCATCCTGGAGGTCACCATTGTCCAGAAACTTAACTGGACCAGCCATATAAATACTGTGGCTACAAGAGCAGGTCAGAGCCTGGGTTTTCTGCGGCAAGTGACTCATCTCCTGACTCCCCAAAGCCTTTCCACCATCTACAGGGCACAAGTCAGAAATGCGATGGAATACTCTCCACTTGCCTGGATGAGTGCAGCTCCAACAACACTCAAGAAGCTCGACACCATCCAGGACAAAGCAGCCCACTTGATTGGCATCCCATCCACCACCCTAAACATTCACTCCCTTCACCACCGGCGCACAGTGGCTGCAGTGTGTACCATCCACAGGATGCACTGCAGCAACTCGCCAAGGCTTCTTCGACAGCACCTCCCAAACCCGCGACCTCTATCACCTAGAAGAACAAGGCCAGCAGGCACATGGGAACAACACCACCTACACGTTCCCCTCCAAGTCGCACACCATCCCGACTTGGAAATATATCGCCGTTCCTTTATCGTCGCTGGGTCAAAATCCTGGAACTCCCTTCCTAACAGCACTGTGGGAGAACCTTCTCCACACGGAGTGCAGCGGTTCAAGAAGGCGGCTCACCACCACCTTCTCAAGGGCAATTAGGGATGGGCAATAAATGCCGGCCTCGCCAGCGACGCCCACATCCCAGGAACCATAAGACCCTAAGACCCTAAAAGATAGAGCAGGAGTAGGCCATTCAGCCCCTCGAGCCTGCTCCGCCATTCAATGAGATCATGGCTGATCTGATTTTTACCTTAACTCCACTTTCCCGCCTTTTTCCCATATCCTTTGACTCCCTTGCTGATCAAAAATTTGTCTAACTCAGCCTTGAATGTATTCAATGACTCAGCCTCCACAGCTTTTTGAGGTGAAGAATTCCAAAGATTCACGACCCTCTGGGAGAAGAAATTCCTCCTCATTTCCGTCTTAAACGGGCAACCCCTTATTCAGAGACTATACCCCCTAGTTTTAGATTCCCCCATGAGGGGTAACATCCTCTCAGCATCTACCCTATCGAGTCCCCTCAGAATCTTGTATGTTTCAATAAGATCTCCTCTCATTCTTCCAATCTCCAATGTGTATGGACCTAACCTGTTCAATCTTTCCTCATAAGACAACCCTTCCATACCCGGAATCAACCTAGTGAACCTTCTCTGAACTGCCTCCAATGCAAGTATGTCCTTCCTTAAATAAGGGCACCAGAACTGCACGCAGTGCTCCAGGTGTGGTCTCACCAGCATCCTGTACAGTTGTATCATGACTTCCCTGCTTTTATACTCCATCCCCCTAGAAATAAAGGCCAATATTCCGATTGCCTTCCGGATTACCTGCTGCACCTGTATGTTGACTTTTTGTGTTTCATGTACGAGGACACCCAGATCCCTCTGTACCGCAGCATTTTGTAGTATTTCTCCATTCAAATAATATTTTGCTTTTTTATTTTTCCTCCCAAAGTGGATGACTTCACATTTTCCCACATTATATTCCATCTGCCAAATTTTTGCCCATTCACTTAACCTGTCAATATCCCTTTGCAGACACTTTGTGTCCTCATCGCAACTTGCTTTTCCACCTATCTTTGTATCATCAGCAAATTTGGCCACAAGACACTCTGTTCCTTCATCCAAGTCATTGATATATATTGTAAATAGTTGAGGCCCCAGCACTGATCCCTGCGGCATCCCACTAGTTACATGTTGCCATTTTGAAAATGACCCTTTTATCCCGACTCTTTGTTTTCTGTTAGTTAGCCAATCCTCTATCCATGCCAGTATATTACCCCCAACACCATGAGCTCTTATCTTGTGCAGTAATCTTTTATGTGGCACCTTATCAAATGCCTTTTGGAAATCCATTGGTTCCCCTTTATCCACCCTGCCCGTTACTTCCTCAAAGAACTCTAATAAATTTGTTAGACACGATTTCCCCTTCATAAAACCATGTTGACTCTCCTTGATTGTATTATGAGTCTCCAAATGTCCTGCTACTACTTCCTTAATAATGGATTCTAGCATTTTCCCAATGTCAGATGTTAGGCTAACTGGTCTGTAGTTAGCTGCTTTCTGTCTCACTCCCTTTTTGAATAGGGGTGTTACGTTTGTGGTTATCCAATCCGCTGGGACCTTTCCAGAATCTAGTGAATTCTGGAAGATTACAACCACTATCTCTGTAGCCACTTCCTTTAAGACCCTCGGATGCAAGCCATCAGGTCCAGGGGACTTGTCAGCCTTTAGACCCATTAGTTTACCCAGTACTTTTTCTCGAGTGATAGTGATTGTTTTTAGTTCCTCCCTCCCTTTTGCCCCTTGATTTTCTACTATTATTGGTATATTATTAGCGTCTTCTACTGTGAAGACAGATACAAAATATCTGTTCAATTCCTCTGCCATTTCCTTGTTTTCCATTATTATTTCCCCAGTCTCATCCTCTGAGGGACCAATGTTTACTTTAGCTACCCTCTTCCTTTTTATATACTTGTAGAAGCTTTTACTGTCAGTTTTTATATTTCTTGCTAGTTTACTCTCATAATTTATTTTCTCCCTCTTTATTATTCTTTTAGTCATCCTTTGCTGGTTTTTAAAGTTTTCCCAAGCTTCGAGCTTACCAGTAATCTTTGCCATGTTGTATGCTTTTTCTTTTAACCTGATACCATCCTTGACTTCCTTAGTTAGCCATGGTTGGTTCACCCTTTTTGTGGAGTCTTTCCTCCTCACAGGGATATATTTTTGTTGCAAGTCATAAAATATCTTTTTAATTGTTTGCCACTGCTTATCCACCATCATCCCATCTAATCTGTTTACCCAGTCCACTTTAGCCAATTCCGCCCTCATTCCTTTATAATTGCCCTTATTTAAGTTTAATCTGGTAGTTTCAGACCCAAGATCATCGCTCTCAAACTGGATGTGAAATTCTATCATGTTATGATCACTGCTTCCCAAGGGATCCTTTACTTTGAGATCATTAATTAATCCTGTTTCGTTACCCATTACCAGATCCAAAATGGCCTGTTCCCAGGTGGGTTCCCCGACTTAATGGTCTAAGAAAAAAGTCCCTAATACACTCTATGAACTCCTCCTCAGGGCTATTTTTGCCAATTTGATTTGTCCAATCTATGTGAAAGTTAAAATCGCCCATGATTATTGCATTATCTTTTGTACAAGCCCCCCTTATTTCCTGATTAATATTGAACGAATAAAAAAAACAATACTCCAGTTGTGGTCGAACCAGTGTTTTATAAAAGTCCAACATAACTTCCATACTTTTGCACTCTATGACTCTATTTATAAAGTCCAGGGTCCCATATGCTTTTTTAACCACTTTCTCAACCTGTTCTGCCACTTTCAAAGATTTGTGCATATATATCCCCAGGTCTCTCTGTTCCTGCACCTGCTTTAGAATTGTACCATTTAGTTTATATTGCCTCTCCTCGATCTTCCTGCCAAAATGCCT
Organism: Heptranchias perlo; assembly: GCF_035084215.1. Taxonomy (NCBI): domain Eukaryota; kingdom Metazoa; phylum Chordata; class Chondrichthyes; order Hexanchiformes; family Hexanchidae; genus Heptranchias; species Heptranchias perlo. The sequence goes on along the minus strand of NC_090348.1, from coordinate 50,061,540 downwards.
TTGCACTTCCCTGCGTTTAATTTCATGTGTCCGCCCATTCCACCAGCCTGTCTATATCCTCTTGAAGTCTATTACTATCCTCCTCACTGTTTACGACACTGCCAAGTTTTGTGTCATCTGCAAATTTTGAAATTGTGCCCTGTACACCCAAGTCCAAATCATTAATATATATCAGAAAAGAAGTGGTCCTCGTACCAACCCCTGGGGAACACCACTGTTAACCTTCCTCCAGTACAAAAAACAACCGTTCACCGCTACTCTCTGTTTCCTGTCACTTACCAATTTCACATCCATGCTGCCACTGCCCCTTTTTTCCCATGGGCTTCAATTTTGCTGACAAGCCTATTATGTGGCACTTTATCAAACGTCTTTTGAAAGTCCATATACACAACATCAACCACATTGCCCTCATCAACCCTCTCTGTCACCTCATCAAAAAACTCAATCAAGTTAGTTAAACATGATTTGCCTTTGACAAATCCATGCTGGCTTTCCTTTATTAATCCACACTTGTCCCAGTAACTATTAATTTTGCCCCGAATATATCATTTCTAAAAGCTTCCCCACTGCCGAGGTTAAACTGTAGATACCGAGTTTATCCTTGCACCCTTTTTTGAACAAGGGTGTAACATTTGCAATTTTCCAGTCCTCTGGCACCACCCCCGTATCTAAGGAGGATTGGAAGATTACGGCCAGCACCCCAGCAATTTCCACCCTAACTTCCCTCAACAGTCTATGATGTATCCTATCCGGACTGGGTGACTTATCTACTTTAAGTACAGCCAACCTTTCTAGTACCTCCACTTTATTAATTTTTAGCCCTTCCAGTATCTAAACTACCTCCTCTTCTACTGTGACTTTGGCAGCATCTTCTTCCTTGGAAAGACAGATGCAAAGTACTCATTTCATACCTCAGCCATGCCCTCTGCTTCCATGTGTAGATTTTCTTTTTGGTCCCTAATCGGCCCCGCCCCTCCTCTTACTACCTGTTCATTATTCATATGCCCATTGAAGACTTTTGGATTCCCCTTTATGTTAGCCATCAGTCTATTCTCATACTCCCTCTTTGCCCTTCTTATTTCCTTTTTTACTTCTCCTCTGTACTTTCTATATTCAGCCCGGTTCTCACTTATATTATCAACCTGACATCTGTCATATGCCCCCTTTTTCTGCTTTATCTTACTTTCTGTCTCTTTCGTCATCCAGGGAGCTCTGGCTTTGGTTGCCCTACCTTTCCTCCTCGTGGGAATGTATCTCTGCTGCATCTCCTCTTTAAAGGCCACCCATTGTTTGATTACAGTTTTGCCTGTCAATCTTTGATTCCAATTTACCTGGACCAGATCCGTTCTCAACCCACTGAAATTGGCCCTCCTCCAATTAAATATTTTTACTCCAGATTGCTCCTTGTCCTTTTCCATAACTAATCTAAAACTTATAATACTATGATCACTGTTCCCTAAATATTCCTCCACTGACACTTGCTCCACTTGACCCACCTCATTCCCCAGAACTAGATGCAGCAACACCTCCTTCCTTGTTGGGCCGGAAACATAATGATCAAGAAAGTTCTCCTGAACACACTTTAGAAATTCCTCCCTTTCTTTGCCCTTTACACTATTGCTATCCCAGTCTATATTAGGATAGTTGAAGTCCCCCATTATCACTACTCTGTGGCTTTTGTACCTCTCTGTAATTTCCCTGCAAATTTGTTCCTCTATATCCTTCCCACTAGTAGATGGTCTATAGAATACACCCAGTAATGTAATGGCGCCTCTACTGTTTCTTAACTCGAACCAAATAGATTCTGTCCTTGACCCCTCCAGGACATCCTCTCTCTCCAGCACTGCAATATTCTCCTTAATCAATACTACCGCTCCATCTCCTTTTCTTCCTTCCCTATCTTTCCTGAACACCTTGTATCCAGGAATATTTAGTACCCAATCCTGCCCTTTTTTTAAGCCAACACAAAGTACAGAAACACCAAGCAGAGGAGATGAGTCCATGAGTCACTGAAAGCTAACATGCAGGTGCAGCAAGCAATTAGGAAACCAAATAGTATGTTGGCCTTTATTACAAGAGGATTTGAGTAGAGGGGTAAAGATGTCTTACTGCAATTATATAGGGCCTTGGTGAGATCGCATCTGGAATGTTGTGTACAATTTTGGTCTCCTTACCTAAGAAAGGATATACTTACCACAGAGGGGGTGCAACAAATGTGCACCAGACTGATTCCTGGGATGGCGGGATTGTCGTATAAGGAGAGATTGAGTAGACTAGGCCTGTATTCTCTAGAGTTTAGAAGAATGAGAGGTGGTTTCATTGAAACATACAAAATTCTTACAGGGCTCAACAGGGTAGATGCAGGGAGGATGTTTCACCTGGCTGGGGAGTCTAGAACCAGGGGTCACAGTCTCAGAATAAGGGGTAGGCCATTTAGGACTGAGGCGAGGAGAAATTTCTTCACTCAGAGGGTGGTGAGTCTTTCGAATTCTCTACCCCAGGGGGCTGTAGAGGCTCATTGAGTACATTCAAAACTGAGATTGATAGATTTCTAGATATTAAAGGCATCAAGAGATATGGGGATGGTGCAGGAAAATAGCACTGAGGTAGAAGATCAGCCATGACCTTGTTGAATGGCAGAGCAGGCTCGAGGGGCCGGATGTCCTACTCCTGCTCCTATTTCTTATGTTCTTATGACTGTAAGTGCAACGGGAGGCACTCGACCCAGAGTCATACGAAACAAGACATTTCTGCTCGGCTGTTTCTGGGATCTGTCCTAGGGGATGCGTACACTATCCCAGACCTCTCTCCCAGGATGAGCAATGAGGTATTATTATAAATCCATGCATAACCCAACAGCTCATCAGCTCTGAGGTAATACACCACTCACAGTAACATACTTTGAGGAATAGACATTAAAGGCAATTTGCTAGGGAAAATATTATACTCAAGATTCAGTTAGCTTTAACTAACTAAGAAAAAGGGCAGAACTCCCAAATCTAGAGACCCCCTGAATGTCAAGGAGCATACAGGGTAGGATAAGACTAAAAAGGGAAGCTTATGTCAGATAGTGAGAGCTCAATAATGCGGAAAGTCTGGAGGAGTATAGAAAGTGATGGGGTGAAATTAAAAAGGAAATTAGGAAAGCAAAGAGGGGCATGATAAAATATTGTGGTTAACGAGGAGGAGTGTGAAATATTAGATGGGATAAACATAGTGAGAGAGGAAATATTAAGGGGTTTAGCATCTTTGAAGTAGATAAATCGCCAGGCCCGGATGAAATGTATCCAGGCTGTTAAAAGAAGCAAGAGAGAAAACAGCGAAGGCTCTGACCATCATTTTCCAATCCACTCTGGATACAGGCGTGGTGCCGGAGGATTGGAGGACTGCTAACGTTGCACCGTTGTTCAAAAAGGGAGAAGGGGATAGACCGAGTAATTACAGGCCAGTCAGCCTAACCTAGGTGGTGGGCAAATTATTGAAACAATTCTGAGGCACAGTATTAATCGTTATTTAGAAAGGCACGGATTAATCAAGGACAGTCAGCACGAATTTGTTATGGGAAGGTCGTGTCTGACTAACTTGATTGAATTTTGAGTTGGTAACAAGGAGGGTCGATGAGAGTAGTGCGTTTGATGTAGTCTACACGAATTTTAGCAAGGCTCTTGACAAGGACCCACATGGCAGACTGGTCAGGAAAGTAAAGTCCATGGGATCCAAGGGAAAGTGGCTAGTTGGATCCAAAATTGGCTCAGTGGCAGGAAGCAAAGGGTAATGATTGACGGATGTTTTTGTGACTGGAAGCTGTTTCCAGTGGGGTTCTGCAGGGCTCAGTACAAGGTCCCTTGCTTTTTGTGGTTATATATCAATGATTTAGACTTAAATGTAGGGGGCATGATTAAAAAGTTTGCAGATGATACAAAAAAAGACCGTGTGGTTGATAGTGAGGAGGAAAGCTGTTGACTGCAGGAAGATATCAATGGACTGGTCAGGTGGGCAGAAAAGTGGCAAATGGAATTCAATCCAGAGAAGCAACGGGATCTTGATAAATTGGGCCAGTGGGCCGATGAATGGCAGATGGAGTTTAATTTAGATAAATGTGAGGTGATGCATTTTGGTAGATCAAATCGGGCCAGGACCTACTCCGTTAACGGTAGGGCGTTGGGGAGAGTTATAGAACAAAGAGATCTGGGAGTACAGGTTCATAGCTCCTTGAAAGTGGAGTCACAGGTGGATAGGGTGGTGAAGAAGGCATTCAGCATGCTTGGTTTCATTGGTCAGAACATTGAATACAGGAGTTGGGATGTCTTGTTGAAGTTGTACAAGACATTAGTGAGGCCACACTTGGAATACTGTGTACAGTTCTGGTCACCCTATTATAGAAAGGATATTATTAAACTAGAAAGAGTGCAGAAAAGATTTACTAGGATGCTACCGGGACTTGATGGTTTGACTTATAGGGAGAGGTTGGATAGACTGAGACTTTTTCCCTGGAGAGTAGGAGGTTGCGGGGGGATCTTATAGAAGTCTATAAAATAATGAGGGGCATAGATAAGGTAGATAGTCAAAATCTTTTCCCAAAGGTAGGGGAGTCTATAACGAGGGGGCATAGATTTAAGGTGAGAGGGGAGAGATACAAAAGGGTCCAGAGGGGCAATTTTTTCACTCAAAGGGTGGTGAGTGTCTGGAACGAGCTGCCAGAGGCAGTAGTAGAGGCGGGTACAATTTTGACTTTTAAAAAGCATTTGGACAGTTACATGGGTAAGATGGGTATAGAGGGATATGGGCCAAGTGCAGGCAATTGGGACTAGCTTAGTGGTATAAACTGGGCGACATGGACATGTTGGGCCGAAGGGCCTGTTTCCATGTTATAAACTTCTATGATTCTATAAGTGTGAGGTAATACATTTGGGGAGGGCAAACAAGGCAAGAGAATACACAATAAATGGGAGGATACTAAGAGGTGTAGAGGAAGTGAGGGACCTTGGAGTGCATGTTAATAGATCCCTGAAGGTAGCAGGACAGGTTGATAAGGTGGTTAAGAGGTATGCGGGATACTTTCCTTTATTAGTCAAGGCATAGAATATAAGTGATTTCATTTCGTTCACCTGAGGAAGGAGGAAGCCTCCGAAAGCTTGTGAATTTAAAATAAAATTGCTGGACTATAACTTGGTGTTGTAAAATTGTTTACAATAGAATATAAGAGCAGGGAGGTTATGCTGGATCCGTATAAAACACTAGTTAGGCCGCAGCGAGAGTACTGCGTACAGTTCTGGTCACCACATTACAGGAAGGATGTGATTGCACTAGAGAGGGTACAGAGGAGATTTACGAGGATGTTGCCAGGACTGGAGAATTTTAGCTATGAGGAAAGATTGGATAGGCTGGGGTTGTTTTCTTTAGAACACAAGAGGCTGAGGGGAGATTTATAAAATTATAATGGGCCTAGATAGAGTAGATAGGAAGGACCTATTTCCCTTAGCAGAGAGGTCAATAACCAGGGGCAAAGATTTAAAGTAATTGGTAGAAGGATTAGAGGGGAATTAAGGAGAATTTTTTTCACCCAGAGGGTGGTGGGGGTCTGGAACTCACTGCCTGAAAGGGTGGTCGAGGCAGAAACCCTCATTGTATTTAAAAAGTACTTGGAGATGCACTTGAAGTGCCGTAACCTACAAGGATACAGACCAAGAGTTGGAAAGTGGGTTTAGGCTGGATAGCTCTTTTTCAGCCGGCACAGACACAATGGGCCGAATGGCCTCCTTCTGTGCCGTAAATTTCTATGGATTCTATGAACTAACCCCTCCCCCCAGCTCCCCGTGTTACAGGCTATATCTCTACTGATGTTAATCCAGCTCCCTCACTCAGTAACCCTTCCCTCCAATGCCCTGTGTTTCAGACTACATCTCTACTAATGTTAACCCCTCCCCCCAATGCACAATGTTTCAGACTGTATCTCAACTGATGTTAATCCAGCTCACTCACTCAGTAATCCCTCCCCCCAGTGCCCTGTGTTACAGATTATATCTCTACCGATGTTAATCCAGCTCCCTGCACAGTGTCACTCAATAACCTTAAACTGCAGATGTATCCAGTATGAGCTTCTTTTCCTCTACTTAAAAGGAAGGAATAATTTGAACATGAAGTGCTGCCCCTGTTATTGCCCCAAACTTTATGGTGCAAACAAAAATTTCACCTAAATATCTCTATTTCTCAATCGAACTCGGGCTCAATAATAGAGATAAATAGAAATGGAAATGCCTTGCAGCCAGCGAAGTAAACTTGATAATTTCAAAAGAAGATTTATACACCGGGGACTAACAATCCCACAGTGTCAATACCAATGACCAGAGTAGCCATGAGCAGCCCAGGCTCTCAATCTGCTGAATCTGAACATGACTGCTGGGTGGACACTCAGTAAGATGATGCATTAACATGACTCCCCAATATCACAACATGCACACATTCGCTCGATAACAGACTAGAATGGTATGTGGTGGGTCAGGGGTGAAGGAATGTGAATAGTATCGGCAGCAGCGGGAGACAGCTGGATCCATTCAGGACACAATAAATGCCGGCCTTGCCAGTGGCGCCCACATCCCATGAACAAATAAAAAAAATGCCTGCAGGTTATATAAATTGCAGGTTAGCTACAGAGACAAGTGGATATGTAGATTGCAGTTTAGATACAGACGAGTGGATGTGTAAATTGCAGGTTAAATACAGAGAGGAGTGGATATGATTAGGAGTTATCTTCACTTTCTCTCCTTCCAATGACCAACAAACTCTCAAACTTCTAGCCTAGGATCTCAACAAATGGCCACTAACTGGGACTTAGCAACTGGTTCCACCCACCCACCTCAGGGAGTCAGCTACTCTCCACTCAGCAACCTGCTCCAGATCAGAAATGGCAAAAAAATGAATCACGGGCACAAACCCATCCCACCTAACTTTTAATCACACAGCTTCCTGATACATCAGCCTGTCACACCACTAATCTGCAAATACATTTCCCACAATATGTCCACTCTCCACATTGTCAATGACTGACTCTCATACGTCACTGCCTAATACAAAGGAAGGTGGCAGTGGTTGTTGGAGGCCAATCATCTCAGCCCCAGGACATTGCTGCAGGAGTTCCTCAGGGCAGTGTCCTAGGCCCAACCATCTTCAGCTGCTTCATCAATGACCTTCCCTCCATCATAAGGTCAGAAGTGGGGATGTTCGCTAATGATTGCACAGTGTTCACTTCCATTTGCAACCCCTCAGATAATGAAGCAGTCCGTGCCCGCATGCAGCAAGACCTGGACAACACCCAGGCTTGGGCTCATAAGTGGCAAGTAACATTCGCGCCAGGCAAGTGCCAGGCAATGACTATCTCCAACAAGAGAGAGTCTAAGTACCTCCCCATGACATTTAACAGCATTACCATCACCGAATCCCCCACCATCAACATCCTGGGGGTCACCACTGACCAGAAACTTCACTGGTCCAGCCACATAAATACTGTGGCGACAAGAGCAGGTCAGAGGCTGGGTATTCTAGAAACATAGAAAATAGGAGCAAGAGTAGGCCATTCAGCCGTTCGGGCCTGCTCTGCCATTCAAAATGGTCATGGCTGATCATCTAACTCAGTACCTGTTCCCGCTTTTTCCCCATATCCCTTGATCCCTTTAGCATTAAGAAATATATCCATCTCCATCTTGAATACATCCAATGACTTGGCCCCCACTGCCTTCTGTGGTAGAGAATTCCACAGGTTCACCACCGTCTGAGTGAAGAATTTTCTCCTCATCTCAGTTCTAAATGGGATTCCCCATATCCTGAGACTGTGACCCCTGGTTCTGGACTCCCCAGCCATTGGGAACCTCTTCCCTACATCTAGTCTGTCTAGTCCTGTTAGAATTTTATATGTTTCGATGAGATCACCTCTCATTCTTCTAAACTCCAGTGAATATAGGCCTAGTCGACCCTATCTCTCCTCATACGCAGTCCTGCCATCCCAGGAATCAGTCTGGTAAACCTTCGTTGCACTCCCTCCATGGCAAGGACATCCTTCCTCAGATAAGGAGACCAAAACTGCACACAATACTCCAGATGTGGTCTCACCAAGGCCCTGTATAACTGCAGTAAGACATCCCTGCTCCTGTATTCAAATCCACTTGCAATGAAGGCCAACGTACCATTCGCCTTCCTAACTGCTTGCTGCACCTGAATGCTCGCTTTCAGCGACTGGTGTACAAGGACACCCAGGTCTCGTTGCACCTCCCCTTTTCCCAGTCTATCACCATTCAGATAATAATCTGCCTTTCTGTTTTTACAATCAAAGTGGATAACCTCACATTTATCCACGTTATACTGCATCTGCCACATTCTTGCCCACTCACCCAACTTGTCTAAATCACATTGGAGTCTCTTTGCACCCTCCTCACAGCTCACATTCCACCCCAGCTTTGTGTCGTCTGCAAACTTGGAAATGTTACATTCAGTTCCCTCATCTAAATCATTGATATATATTGTGAATAGCTGGGGCCCAAGCTCTGATCCCTGCGGTACCCCACTAGTCACTGCCTGCCACCCAGAAAAAGACCCATTTATTCCTACTCTCTGTTTCCTGTCTGTCAACCAATTCTCAATCCATGCCAGTATATTCCCCCCAATCCCATGTGCTTCAATTTTGCACACTAACCTCGTGAGGGATCTTACCAAAAGCCTTCTGAAAATCTAAATACACCACATCCACTGGTTCTCCCCTATCTATTCCACTAGTTACATCCTCAAAAAACTCCAGGAGATTTGTTAAGCATGATTTCCCTTTCAGAAACCCATGCTGACTTTGTCCAATCCCGTTAATGCCTCCAACTGTTCTGTTATCACATCTTTTAGAATAGACTCTAGCATTTTCCCCACTACTGATGTTAGGCTAACTGGTCTGTAATTCCCTGTTTTTTCTCTCCCTCCTTTTTTAAATAATGGGTTACATTTGCCACCCTCCAATCCGTTGGTGAGTATTACTGTTTTTTTTTTCTTCTCTAAATTAGGGCATTGGTTTAAACTAAGAGCTGGGAAACTAAGCAGCTTTTATAGCAGGTAGTTTTTTGTTTAGTGAACCTAGGTCCCTAGTATAGTTAACATTTTCAAATTTCAACGTAATTTAAAGGGGGTAACTAAGCTAAGGCAAATCATGGCAGCAGACCTCGCACCCGTGATATGCCCCTCCTGCAAGATGTGGGATGTAATGGACACTACCAGTGTCCCTGACGACCATGTGTGCAGGAAGTGTGTCCACCTGCAGCTACTGACCGATCGTATCTCGGAGCTGGAGCTGCGGGTGGACTCACTGTGGAGCATCCGCGATGCAGAGAAACTCATGGATAGCACGTTTAGCGAGTTGGTCACACCGCAGGTAAAAGCAGTACAGGCAGGAAGTGAATGGGTGACCACCAGGCAGAGTAAGAGGTGCAGGCAGGTAGTGCAGGGGTCCCCTGTGGCCATCCCCCTCTCAAACAGGTATACCGTTTTGGATACTGTTGTGGGAGATGGCTCACCAGGGGAAGGTGGCAGCGGCCAGGTTCATGGCACCGTGGCTGGCTCTGCTGCACAGGAGGGCAGGATAAAGAGTGGCAGAGCTATAGTGATAGGGGACTCGATTGTAAGGGGAATAGACAGGCGTTTCTGCGGACGCAACCGAGACTCCAGGATGGTACGTTGCCTCCCTGGTGCAAGGGTCAGGGATGTCTCGGAGCGGCTGCAGAACATTCTGGAGGGGGAGGGTGAACATCCAGTTGTCGTGGTGCATATAGGTACCAACGATATAGGTAAAAAACGGGATGAGGTCCTACAAGCTGAATTTAGGGAGTTAGGAGTTAAACTAAAAAGTAGGACCTCAAAGGTAGTAATCTCAGGATTGCAACCAGTGCCACGGGCTAGTCAGAGTAGGAATGACAGGATAGCTAGGATGAATACGTGGCTTGAGAGATGGTGCAAGAGGGAGGGATTCAAATTCCTGGGACATTGGAACCGGTTCTGGGGGAGGTGGGACCAGTACAAATTGGACGGTCTGCATCTGGGCAGGACTGGAACCAATGTCCTAAGGGGAGTGTTTGATAGTGCTGTTGGGGAGGGTTTAAACTAAAGTGGCAGGGGGATGGGAATCGATGCAGGAAGTCAGTGGGAAGTAAAGTGGTGACAGAAACAAAAGGCAGTAAGGGAGAGTGTACAAAACATGACCGGACAAATGGTCTGAGAAAGCACGGCAAAGACCAAGGGAAGTCTAGATTAAACTGCATTTATTTCAATGCAAGAAGTCTGATGGGCAAGGCAGATGAACTCAGGGCATGGATGGGTACATGGGACTGGGATGTTATAGCTATTACTGAAACATGGCTAAGGGAGGGGCAGGACTGGCAGCTAAATATTCCAGGGTACAGATGCTATAGGAAAGATAGAGCAGGAGGTAAGAGAGGAGGGGGAGTTGCGTTCTTGATTAGGGAGAACATCACGGCAGTAGTGAGAGAGGATATATCCGAGGGTTCGCCCACGGAGTCTATATGGGTAGAACTGGAAAATAAGAAGGGAGAGATCACGTTAATAGGATTGTACTACAGACCCCCAAATAGTCAACGGGAAATTGAGGAGCAAATATGTAAGGAGATTACAGACAGCTGCAAAAAAAATAGGGTGGTAATAGTAGGGGACTTTAACTTTCCCAACATTGACTGGGACAGCCATAGCATTAGGGGCTTGGATGGAGAGAAATTTGTTGAGTGTATTCAGGAGGAATTTCTCATTCAGTATGTGGATGGCCCGACGACAGAGGGGGCAAAACTTGACCTCCTCTTGGGAAATAAGGAAGGGCAGGTGACAGAAGTGTTAGTGAGGGATCACTTTGGGACCAGTGATCATAATTCCATTAGTTTTAAGATAGCTATGGAGAAGGATAGGTCTGGCCCAAAAGTTAAAATTCTAAATTGGGGAAAGGCCAATTTTGATGGTATTAGACAGGAACTTTCAGAAGTTGATTGGGAGAGTCTGTTGGCAGGCAAAGGGACGTCTGGTAAGTGGGAGGCTTTCAAAAGTGTGTTAACCAGGGTTCAGGGTAAGCACATTCCTTAAAGTAAAGGGCAAGGCTGGTAGAAGTAGGGAACCTTGGATGACTCGGGAGATTGAGGCCCTAGTCAGAAAGAAGAAGGAGGCATATGACATGCATAGGCAGCTGGGATCAAGTGGATCCCTTGAAGAGCATAGAGATTGCCGGAGTAGAGTTAAGAGAGAAATCAGGAGGGCAAAAAGGGGACATGAGATTGCTTTGGCAGATAAGGCAAAGGTGAATCCAAAGAGCTTCTACAAATACATAAAGGGCAAAAGAGTAACTAGGGAGAAAGTAGGGCCTCTGAAGGATCAACAAGGTCATCTATGTGCGGAACCACAAGAGATGGGTGAGATCCTAAATGAATATTTCGCATCGGTATTTACGGTTGAGAAAGGCATGGATGTTAGGGAGCTTGGGGAAATAAATAGTGATGTCTTGAGGAGTGTACATGTTACAGAGAGGGAGGTGCTGGAAGTCTTAACGCGCATCAAGGTAGATAAATCTCCGGGACCTGACGAAATGTATCCCAGGACGTTATGGGAGGTTAGGGAGGAAATTGCGGGTCCCCTAGCAGAGATATTTGAATCATCCACCGCGACAGGTGAGGTGCCTGAAGATTGGAGGGTAGCAAATGTTGTGCCTTTGTTTAAGAAGGGCGGCAGGGAAAAGCCTGGGAACTACAGACCGGTGAGCCTGACATCTGTAGTGGGTAAGTTGTTAGAGGGTATTCTGAGAGACAGGATCTAAGGGCATTTGGAGAGGCAGGGACTGATTCGGAACAGTCAGCATGGTTTTGTGAAAGGAAAATCATGTCTCACGAATTTGATTGAGTTTTTTGAAGGGGTAACCAAGAAGATAAATGAGGGCTGTGCAGTAGACGTGGTCTACATGGACTTTAGCAAAGCCTTTGACAAGGTACCGCATGGTAGGTTGTTACATAAGGTTAAATCTCACGGGATCCAAGGTGAGGTTGCCAAATTGGATACAACATTGGCTTGACGACAGAAGACAGAGGGTGGGCGTAGAGGGTTGTTTTTCAAATTGGAGGACTGTGACCAGCGGTGTGCCTCAGGGATCGGTGCTGGGTCCGCTGTTATTTGTTATTTATATTAATGATTTGGATGAGAATTTAGGAGGCATGGTTAGTAAGTTTGCAGATGACACCAAGATTGGTGGCATTGTGGACAGTGAAGAAGGTTATCTAGGATTGCAACGGGATCTTGATAAATTGGGCCAGTGGGCCGATGAATGGCAGATGGAGTTTAATTTACATAAATGTGAGGTGATGCGTTTTGGGAGATCGAATCGGGCCAGGACCTACTCCGTTAATGGTAGGGCGTTGGGGAGAGTTATAGAACAAAGAGATCTCGGAGTACAGGTTCATAGCTCCTTGAAAGTGGAGTCACAGGTGGATAGGGTGGTGAAGAAGGCATTCAGCTTGCTTGGTTTCATTGGTCAGAACATTGAATACAGGAGTTTGGATGTCTTGTTGAAGTTGTACAAGACATTAGTAAGGCCACACTTGGAATACTGTGTACAGTTCTGGTCACCCTATTATAGAAAGGATATTATTAAACTAGAAAGAGTGCAGAAAAGATTTACTAGGATGCTGCCGGGACTTGATGGTTTGACTTATAGGGAGAGGTTAGATAGACTGGGACTTTTTTCCCTGGAGAGTAGGAGGTTGAGGGGTGATCTTATACAAGTCTATAAAATAATGAGGGGCATAGATAAGGTAGATAGTCAAAATCTTTTCCCAAAGGTAGGGGAGTCTATAACGAGGGGACATAGATTTAAGGTGAGAGGGGAGAGATACAAAAGGGTCCAGAGGGGCAATTTTTTCACTCAAAGGGTGGTGAGTGTCTGGAACGAGCTGCCAGAGGCAGTAGTGGAGGCGGGTACAATTTTGTCTTTTAAAAAGCATTTGGACAGTTACATGGGTAAGATGGGTATAGAGGGATATGGGCCAAGTGCAGGCAATTGGGACTAGCTTCGTGTTATAAACTGGACGACATGGACATGTTGGGCCGAAGGGCCTGTTTCCATGTTGTAAACTTCTATGAACTGTTCGAGTCTATAGAATTTTGGAAGATGATCACCAATGGATCCACTATGTCCAGGGCCACTTCCTTTCGTACTCTGGGATGTTGATTATCAGGCCCTGGAGATTTGTCAGCCTTTAGCCCCATTAATTTCCCTAGCACTATTTTTTACTAATACTGGTTTCCTTCAATTCCTCCCTCACACTGGACCCTTAGTTCCCTAACATTTCTGGGAGGTTATTTGTGTCCTCCTTTGTGAAGACAGAACCAAAGTATGTGTTTAATTGTTCTGCCATTTCTCTGTTCCCCATTATAATTTCCCCCATTTCTGACTGTACGGGACCTACATTTGTCTTCACTAATCTTTTTCTCTTGACATATTTATAGAAGCTTTTACAGTCAGTTTTTATGTTCCCTGCTAGTTTACTCTCATACTCTATTTTTCCCCTCTTAATCAATCTCTTTGTCCTCCTTTGCTGAATTCTGAACAGCTCCCAATCCTCAGGCTTGCCGCTTTTTCTGGCAATTTTATATGTCTCCTCTTTGGATCTAATACTATCCCTAATTTCTTTTGTAAGCCACGGTTGAGCCACCTTTCCTGTTTTATTTTTGCGCCAGACAGGAATGAATAATTGTTGTAATTCCTGCACACATTCTTTAAATATTAGCCATTGCCTATCCACCGTCATCCCTTTTAGTGAAGCTCCTCAATCTATCATCGCCAACTCGCACCTCATACTTTCATAATTTACTTTATTTAAATTCAGGACCCTAGTTTCGGATTCAACTACTTCACTCTCCATCTTAATGAGGAATTCTATCACATTATGGTCGCTCTTCCCTAAGGGACCCCGCACAACAAGATTGTTAATTAATGTTTCTCATTGCACAATACCCAGTCTCGGATCGCCTGTTCTCTAGTTGGTTCCTCAACGTATTGGTCTAGAAAACAATCACGTATACACTCCAGGAATTCCTCCCCCACAGTATTATTGCTAATTTGGTTTGACCAATCTATATGTATATTAAAGTCACCCATGATTATAGTTGTACCCTTCTTGCATACATCACTAATTTCCTGTTTAATGCCCTCCCCTATATCTCCACTACTGTTTGGGGGCCTATTGACAACCCCACCAATGTTTTCTGCCTCTTGGTGTTTCTTAGCTCCACCCATACAGATTCCACATCGTGATTTTCCGAGCCAATATCCTTCCTCACTACTGCATTGATTTCCTCCTTTACTGACAACGCTACCCCACCTCCTTTCCCTTTTTTGCCTGTCCTTCCTAAATATTGAATACCGCTGGATGTTCAGTTCCCATCCTTGGTCACCCTGTAGCCATGTCGCCATAATCGCAACTATATCATAACCGTTAATATCTATCTGTGCTGTTAATTCATCTAGCTTATTGCGAATGCTCCGTGCATTTAGACACAATGCCTTTAGACTTGCCATTTTAAGATTGCTAGCCATCTTAGTTTTATTTTGCACTATGGCCCTATTTGTTTTTCGCCCTTATTTTCTCTGCCTTCCACTATTGCTTCTTCCCTTTTTGTCTTTTGTTTCTATCCTTGTTTCCCCCTCCTCTATGTTCCTGCTCAGGTTCCCCATTCCCATTCTGCGGCGAGTGACTCACCTCCTGACTCCCTAAAGCCTTTCCACCATCTACAAGGCACAAGTCAGGAGTGTGATGGAATACTCTCCACTTGACTGGATGAGTGCAGCTCCAACAACACTCAAGAAGCTCGACACCATCCAGGACAAAGCAGCCCGCTTGATTGGTACCCCATCCACCACCCTAAACATTCATTCCCTTCACCACCGGCGCACCGTGGCTACAGTGTGTACCATCCACAGGATGCACTGCAGCAACTCGCCAAGGCTTCTTCGACAACGCCTCCCAAACCCGCGACCTCTACCACCTGGAAGGACAAGAGCAGCAGGTACATGGGAACACCACCACCTGCATGTTCCCCTCCAAGTCACACACCATCCCGACTTGGAAATATATCACCGTTCCTTCATCGTCGCTGGGTCAAAATCCTGGAACTCCATACCTAACAGCACTGTCGGAGAACCTTCACCACACGGACTGCAGCGGTTCAAGAAGGCGGCTCACCACCACCTTCTCAAGGGCAATAAATACTGGCCTTGCTCGCGATGCCCACATCCCACGAATTAATAAAACAAAATCCACTCCTCTCTGTATCTAACCTGTAATCTACACATCCACTCCTCACTTTAAGGCTACATCCAGCTCCCGGGCCAGACCCCTGCCCCCACCTCTCAGCCTCCACCTGGCTTATCAGCACAGACTGCAGCAAACAAACACAGAATGCTCTGAAGAGCAACAAAATTAGAAAATACAGGATTACACAGCAGGTCGGCCTTCATCTGAAAAGAGAAATGGTCAACATTTCTGTTCTGGCATGGAGTCTAGAACCAAAATATTAAGCTGCATTTCAGCTTTACAGATTTCCAGCACTTTTTGTTTTTATTTCAGTATTTGCCGTTTTTTTCCCTTTTCCATCTTTAAATTGTAAAATGAGGCCAATTTATTTTCTTTCTATGGAATGGCAGTTTTGATCAGCTATTGGACATTCACCCAATCAGTAAATTGGGCCTGCACTGCGGGCAGGGGATGTTTACACGGTCGGTCTTTATCAGAAGTGAACACATTATGAAGGTCGCTCTCACTCCCACTCGTGTGGCGGAGACAGACACACAAACCTTATTGGGCAAGGACTACAATCATTCAAGGAAAATAGCTGAGGAAAGAGATTTCAAAAAAAGTCCCAAGCTGTCCTATAATGTAACTGCTAAAGCCACAGATGGACAGGGCTGGATCCTTAAGCAGATGAATCTATTAGTGTTTAGTGTTTTTTTTTAAATGAGTACCAAATGTAACACCGCTTTTGGAACGTAAAGCAGTGTCTGTTTCATAAGGGATAAATTTGATTTTAAAAAGTTAAACATTTCCATAAAGTCTGAATAGAGCATTTTAAACCCAAGCTTGAAAAACAGCACCTTGGGAGGGTCACACGGCCACTGAGCAAACCTGTATCACCCTGCCTTACAATTAATCAGAAATCCATTCTCTCCATCTTTCCCACAGCAGTTTGATGCCCCCAAGGGAGGGCACTTCACTCAATTTACTCTACCCCCAATATAAACCCATGCACAAAGGAATCAACACAGGGAAAATCTGGGTCAGGACTGCCAAATGTCCTCCACTCCCCTCCCTTCCGCACACACGTTGCCCCAGTTTCCAATCTCTTTGCAATAATGCAGTGGCAGTATGCATTGGTTAATTCCTGCTCAATTTCAGACATCTTGTTTCCTTTCAAGAAAACGGAGGGCTCCAAGAATTCAATCACGAGTCTCATGCTAATGAAGGTTAAATGGACAACGGGACAATGTGTGGATTCCACCCGCAGAGCAGTTGATGTCATCTCTGAATACTGTGCATTGTCTCACCCGACTCCCCCCACCCCCATAGGGTCAGACCACAGCACGAACATTCCCTCTAAAGAAGTTTTTAACAAGAGTTCTGAACATTGCTATTATCCTTCTCACTATGTTCAGTGTGCTCAGTCAAGTCTGATACTCATTACAAGGACTGTACAACTACAGCATTTAATAGTGGTAATAACTGTGATGTGTGACCTCCACAAACCAGACCGAACGACTCTAAACCATACACAACTGCAGCACAATAAAAACAGACAGAATCCTGAACTTGGTAGTCAAAACTAAACCATTTTTAATCTGATTTCCGGTACTCTGCTGAATAAATTACAAGTGTAACAAAGGAGACAGCCTGTGTCCTGTGATTACAGAAATGGGGAACAGAGCACTGATATCTCGTAACCCAATGACCAATGCAGGTCACCGGCAGGTGTTGGGGTTTGGGGGACGTAAGGGGTACAAGAGGGAAGACAAAATATATTTTGAGTGAAATAAATGTTGAGAATGTTCTTGAACCATGCCCCGTGAAGTTGGGGGGGGGGGGGGAAAGCAGCCAACCACGCGCCAGGAGAACGTAGACAGTTATTTGAATACCAGGCGCAGGGTGCTCACACTGAGCATTGTCCCACTCAACCCACCAGCACTCTGCGAAAACCAAACTTTTGTTCAAATGCTCATTTCTAACTTTGCAGTAGCAGGGTTTGAGAAGGTCCCCATACAGTGGCGGGGTTTGAGAAGGTCCCCATACAGTGGCGGGGTTTGAGAAGGTCCCCAAACAGTGGCGGGGTTTGAGAAGGTCCCCAAACAGTGGCGGGGTTTGAGAAGGTCCCCAAACAGTGGCGGGGTTTGAGAAGGTCCCCAAACAGTGGCGGGGTTTGAGAAGGTCCCCATACAGTGGCAGGATTCGAGAAGGCGGCAAGCCTGCTCTACAGTCTCAAGGATCCCTTTTATACTTGAATTCCTTTGGAATGACCATTGGGCTCCCAACAAATAAATGAAAGGACTTGCATTTATATAGCACCTTTCATGACCTCAGAACGTTCCAAAGCGCTTCATTACAATGAAATAGTTTGAAGTGTAGTCAGTGATGTAATGTGGGAAAATATACCCATCTCAGTTCTGGGGTGACAGTAGATTCAAATTGTACTCCGTAATTGATTAAAATCTGCTTTTTCATTCCATGAGATTTACGTTTCTGGGAACCAATGCTATTAAACCCCCTCCAGTGTGTAATGGCTGACACTCCAGTACTGAGAGAGCATTGCCTTTCTCGAAGAGTCGTTGTACTCAGGCCTTGTCTACCTTTTCCAATTGTTCAGATGGACACCAACCAGCTCATTGCACTATTCCAAGTATTCGGAGAGCAAGAAGTACTCCTGGTGTTCCGGCCAATATTATTCCTTGAACCTACACCACCAAAACATATTAACTGGTCAACTATCTCATTGCGAGTTGTGGGATCTAGCTGTGTTGCATTTGCCTACATAACAACAGCATTGTGCAAGTGCAAGTCATTATGTAGTGACTTATATACGCAGCACTGCAATCTGGGCACAATGCATGTCAGTGTGTACAAAGTACTGCAATCTGGACACGATATATGTCAGTGTATACACAATACTGCAATCTGGGCACGGTGCATGTCATTGTATACACAGTACTGCAATCTGGACACCGTACATAAGAATATAAGAAATAGGAGCAGGAGTGGGCCATACGGCCCCTCGAGCTTGCTCCGCCATTCAATCAAATCATGGCTGATCTTCAACCTCAACTCCACTTTCCCGCCCGATCCCCATACCCCTTGATTCCCCTAGAGTCTAAAACTCTATCCATCTCAGCCTTGAATATACTCAATGACTCAGCATCCACAGCCCTCTGAGGTAGAGAATTCCAAAGATTCACAACCCTCTCAGTGAAGAAATTCCTCCTCATCTCAGTCTTGAATGGCTGTCCCCTTATCCTGCGACTATGCCCCCTAGTTCTAGACTCTCTAGCCAGGGGATACAATCTCTCAGCATCTACCCTGTCAAGCCCCTAATATCTTATATCTTTCAATGAGATCACTTCTCATTCTTCTAAACTCCAGAGAGAATAAATCCATTCTACTCAATCTCTCCTCGTAGGACAACCCTCTCCTCCCAGGAATTAATCTAGTGAACCTTCGTTGTACTACCTCCAAGGCAAGTATATCCTTCCTTAGATAAGGAGACCAAAACTGTATGCAATACTCCAGGTGAGGTCTCACGAAAGCCCTGTAGAACTGTAGTAAGACTTCTTTACTCTTGTACTCCAACCCCCTCACAATAAAGGCCAACTTGCCGTTTGCTTTCCTAATTGCCTGCTGTACCTGCATACTAACTTTTTGTGTTTCTTGTACGAGGACACGCAAGTCTCACTGAACATCAACATTTAATAGCTTCTCACCATTTAAAAATATTCCGTTTTTCTATTCTTCCTACCAAAGTGAATAACCTCACATTTCCCCAATTATACTCCATCTGCCACCATCTTGCCCACTCACCTAACCTGTCTATATCCCTTTGCAGACACTCTGTGTCCTCCTCACAGCTTTGTACCAGCAGCAAACTTGGATACATTACACTCGGTCCCTTCATCTAAGTCATTAATATAGATTGTAAACAGCTGAGGCCCAAGCACTGATCCTTGCGTCAGCTCTGCAGCCCTGCCACATCCAGTTGTGAATGGTCGTGGACAATTAAAAAACGACATCTGTAAACATCCCCATCCTCAATGATAGCAGAGTCCAGCACGTGCGTGCAAAAGACAAGGTTGAAGTGTTCGCAACCATCTTCAACTAGAAGTGCAGAGTGGATGATCCATCTCAGCCTCCTCCCGATATCCCCACCATCACAGAAGCCAGTCTTCAGCCAATTGATTCACTCCACGTGATATCAAGAAATGGCTGAGTGCACTGGATACAGCAAAGGCTATGGGCCCAGATAGCATCCCGGCTGTCATGCTGAAGTCTTGTGCTCCAGAACTAGCCGCGCCTCTAGCCAAACTGTTCCAGTACAGCTACAACGTTGGCATCTACCCAACAATGTGGAAAATTGCCCAGGTATGTCCTGTCCACAAAAAGCAGGACAAATCCAATACGACCAATTATCGCCCCATCAGCCTACTCTCAATCATCAGCAAAGTGATGGAAGGTGTTGTCGACAGTGCTATCAAGTGGCACTTACTCACCAATAACCTGCTCACCGATGCTCAGTTTGGGTTCCGCCAGAACCACTCGGCTCCAGACCTCATTACAGCCTTTGTCCAAATGGACAAAAGAACTGAATTCGAGGTGATTGGCCTCCAACAACCAATACCATCTTCCTTTGTGCTAGGTATGCCTCCAGCCACTGGACAGTTTTCCCCGATTCCCATTGACTTCAATTTTAGTAGGGCTCCTTGGTGCCACACTTGGTCAAATGCTGCCTTGATGTCAAGGGCAGTCACTCTCACCTCACCTCTGGAATTCAGCTCTTTTGTCCATGTTTGGACCAAGGCTGTAATGAGGTCTGGAGCCGAGTGGTCCTGGCGGAACCCAAACTGAGCATTGGTGAGCAGGTTATTGGTGAGTACGTGCTGCTTGACAGCACTGTCGACGACACCTTCCATCACTTTGCTGATGATTGAGAGCAGACTGTTGGGGCGGTAATTGGCCGGATTGGATTTGTCCTGCTTTTTGTGGACAGGACATTCCTGGACAATTTTCCACATTGTCGGCTAGATGCTAGTGTTGTAGCTGTACTGGAACAGTTTGGCTAGAGGCATGGCTAGTTCCGGAGCACAAGTCTTCAGCACTACGGCCGAGATGCTGTCGGGGCCCATAGCCTTTGTTGTATCCAGTGCACTCAGCCGTTTCTTGATATCACGTGGAGTGAATCGAATTGGCTGAAGACTGACTTCTGTGATGATGGGGATATCGGGAGGAGGCTGGGATGGATCATCTACTCGGCCCTTCTGGCTGAAGATGGTTGCAAATACTTCAACCTTGTCTTTTGCACTCGCTTGCTGGACTCTGCCATCGTTGAGGCTGGGGATGTTTACATAGCCTCCTCCCATTCGTTGTTTAATTGTCCACGACCATTCACGAGTGGATGTGGCAGGACTGCAGAGTCTGATCTGATCCTTTGGTTGTGGAATCGCTTAGCTCTGTCTATAGCACGTTGCTTCCACTGTTTAGCGTGCATGTAGTCCTGCGTTGCAGCTCACCAGGTCGGCATCTCATTTTTAGGTACGCCTGGTGCTGCTTCTGGCATGCTCTTCTACACGCCTCATTGAACCAGGGTTGCTCCCCTGGCTTGTTGGTAATGGTAGAGTGAGGAATATGCCGGGCCATGAGGTCACAGATTGTGCTGGAATACAATTCTGCTGCTGCTGATGGCCCACAACGCCTGATGGATGCCCAGTTTTGAGCTGCTTGATCTGTTCTGAATCTATCCCATTTAGCACGGTGGTAGTGCCTACATAACACGTTGGATGGTGTCCTCAGTGTGAAGACAGGACTTCGTCTCCACAAGGACTGTGCAGTGGTCACTCCTACCAATACTGTCACGGACAGATGCATCTGCAACAGGTAGATTGGTGAGGATGAGGTCAAGTAGGTTTTTTTCCTCGTGTTGGTTCGCTCACCACCTGCCACAGGCCCAGTCTAGCAGCTATGTCCTTCAGGACTCTGCCAGCTCGGTCAGTAGTGGTGCTACTGAGCCACTCTGGGTGATCGACATTGAAGTTCCCCACCCAGAGTACATTCTGTGCCCTTGCTACCCTCAGCGCTTCCTCCCAGTGGTGCTGAACATGGAGGGGGACTGATTCATCAGCTGAGGGAGGGCGGTAGGTAGTAATCAGTAGGAGGTTTCCTTGCCCATGTTTGACCTGATGCCATGAGATTTCATGGGGTCCGGAGTCAATGTTGAGGACTCCCAGGGCCACTCCCTCCTGACTGTATATCACTGTACTGCCACCTCTGATGGGTCTGTCCTGCCGGTGGGACAGGACATACCCAGGGATGGTGATGGAAGAGTCTGGGACATTGGCTGAAAGGTATGATTCTGTGAGTATGGCTATGTCAGGCTGTTGCTTGACTGGTCTATGGGACAGCTCTCCCAATTTTGGCACAAGTCCCCAGATGTTAGTGAGGAGGACTTTGCAGGGTCAACTGGGCTTGGTTTGCCTTTGTCGTGTCCGGTGCCTAGTGGTCAGATGCGAAGTGGTCCGTCCGGTTTTCTTATTATGACTTTCTGTAGTGAGACTGTATAACTGAGTGGCTTGTTCGGCCATTTCAGAGGGCTATTCAGAATCAACCACATTGCTGTGGGTCTGGAGTCACATATAGGCCAGGCCGGGTAAGGACGGCAGGTTTCCTTCCCTAAAGGACATTAGTGAACCAGATGGGTTTTTACGTCAATCATGGCTGCATGGCCACCATTACTGATACTAGTTTGTATTATCTTATTATCTAATATTTTTACTGATACTAGTTCTTATTATCCAAACAATATGTGGCCTCCTTATTCTTCCTACCAAAATGTACCACCTCCCACTTCTCTATATTGAAATTCATTTGCCAATTACATGCCCATTCTGCAAATTTATTAATGTCTTCTTGCATTTTAACGGTGTCTTCCTTTGTATTAACTGCACCCCAAATTTTGTGTCGTCCGCAGGTTTTGAAATTGTACTTCCGATCCCAGAGTCCAAATTGTTGATGTAAATTGTGAACAACGGTGGTCCCAGCACCGATCCCTATGGAACACCACTTCCCACCTTTTGCCAGTCTGAGAAGCCACTCTTAACGCCTACTCTCTGTATACTGTTTTGTAGCCAGCTTTCTATCCATTCTGCTACCTGTCCCACGACTCCACATGTTCTGACCTTAGTCATGAGTCTACAATGCGGTACCTTATCGAAGGCCTATTGAAAATCCAAATATATTACATCTACTGCATTACCGTTGTCTAATTTTTGTTGCTACTTCAAAGAATTCAGTAAGGTTGATCAAACTTAACCTTCCCTTCTGAAATCCCTGATGACTATTATATTTTCGGTTTCTAGATGTTTTTCTATTACATCTTTGAGTAAAGATTCCATGAATAGATTCTGGAAGGGTCCCATCAGATTGGAAAATAGCAAATGTGTCTCCTCTATTCAAGGAGGGAGACAGAAAGCAGGAAACTACAGGCCAGTTAGCTTAACATCTGTCAAAGGGAAAATGCTAGAATCTATTATTAAGGAAGTTATAGCAGGGCACTTAGCAAATCTCAATGCAATCAGGAAGAGTCAACGCAGTTTTGTGAAAGGGAAATAGTGTTTGACTAATTTATTAGAGTTCTTTGAGGAAGTAACAAGCAACGTGGATAAAGGGGATCCTGTGGATGTGGTGTACTTGGTTTTCCAGAAGGCTTTTGACAAGGTGCCACATCAAAGGCTACTACACAAAATAAGAGCTCATGGTGTAGGGGGTAACATATTAGCATGGATAAAGGATTGGTTAGCTAACAGGAAATTAACAGTTAGATTGGTTAGCTAACAGAGTAGGCATAGGTGGGTCATTTTCAGGTTGGCAAGATGTAACGAGTGGAGTGCCACAGGGATCAGTACTTGGGCCTCAACTATTTACAATCTGTATCAATGACTTGGATGAAGGGACCGAATGTATGGTTGCTAAATTTGCTGATGCCACAAAACGTAGGTAGGAAAGTAAGTGGTGAAGAGGACATAAGGAGTCTGCAAAGAGATATAGATAGGTTAAGTGAGTGGGCAAAAATTTGGCAGATGGAGTACAATGTAGGAAAATGTGAACTTGTCCACTTTGCCAGAAAGAATAGAAAAGCAGTATATTATTTAAATAGAGAGAGATTGCAGAACTATGAGGTAAAGAGGGATCTGGGTGTCTAGTACATTTTTTTTTTATTCGTTCATGGGATGTGGGCGTCGCTGGCGAGGCCAGCATTTATTGCCCATCCCTAATTGCCCTCGAGAAGGTGGTGGTGAGCCGCCTTCTTGAACCGCTGCAGTCCGTGTGGTGACGGTTCTCCCACAGTGCTGTTAGGAAGGGAGTTCCAGGATTTTGACCCAGCGACAATGAAGGAACGGCGATATATTTCCAAGCCGGGATGGTGTGTGATTTGGAGGGGAACGTGCAGGTGGTGTTGTTCCCATGCGCCTGCTGCTCTTGTCCTTCTAGGTGGTAGAGGTTGCGGGTTTGGGAGGTGCTGTCGAAGAAGCCTTGGCGAGTTGCTGCAGTGCATCCTGTGGATGGTGCACACTGCAGCCACAGTGCGCCGGTGGTGAAGGGAGTGAATGTTTAGGGTGGTGGATGGGGTGCCAATCAAGCGGGCTGCTTTGTCTTGGATGGTGTCGAGCTTCTTGAGTGTTGTTGGAGCTGCACTCATCCAGGCAAGTGGAGAGTATTCCATCACACTCCTGACTTGTGCCTTGTACATGGTGGAAAGGCTTTGGGGAGTCAGGAGGTGAGTCACTCGTCGCAGAATACCCAGCCTCTGACCTGCTCTCATAGCCACAGTATTTATATGGCTGGTCCAGTTAAGTTTCTGGTCAATGGTGACCCCCAGGATGTTGATGGTGGGGGATTCGGCGATGGTAATGCCGTTGAATGTCAAGGGGAAGTGGTTAGACTCTCTCTTGTTGGAGATGGTCATTGCCTGGCACTTATCTGGCGCGAATGTTACTTGCCACTTATGAGCCCAAGCCTGGATGTTGTCCAGGTCTTGCTGCATGCGGGCTCGGACTGCTTCATTATCTGAGGGGTTGCGAATGGAACTGAACACTGTGCAGTCATCAGCGAACATCCCCATTTCTGACCTTATGATGGAGGGAAGGTCATTGATGAAGCAGCTGAAGATGGTTGGGCCTAGGACACTGCCCTGAGGAACTCCTGCAGCAATGCCCTGGGGCTGAGATGATTGGCCTCCAACAACCACTACCATCTTCCTTTGTGCTAGGTATGACTCCAGCCACTGGAGAGTTTTCCCCCTGATTCCCATTGACTTCAATTTTACTAGGGCTCCTTGGTGCCACACTCGGTCAAATGCTGCCTTGATGTCAAGGGCAGTCACTCTCACCTCACCTCTGGAATTCAGCTCTTTTGTCCATGTTTGGACCAAGGCTGTAATGAGGTCTGGAGCCGAGTGGTCCTGGCGGAACCCAAACTGAGCATCGGTGAGCAGGTTATTGGTGAGTAAGTGCCGCTTGATAGCACTGTCGAGGACACCTTCCATCAATGAATCACAAAAAGTGAGAATGCAGGTACAGCAAGTGATTAGGAAGGCAAATAGAATGTTGTCATTTATTGCAAAGGGAATGGAATATAAAAGTAAAGATGTTTTGCTACAGTTGTACAGGGCATTGGTGAGACCACATCTAGAATACTGTGTGCAGTTTTGGTCTCCTTATTTAAGGACATTGCTTGGGAGGCGGTTCAGAGAAGGTTCACTCAGTTGATTCCTGGGCTGAGGGGGTTATCTTATGAGGGGGTTATCTTATGAGGAAAGGTTGGACAAGTTGGGCCTGTAAACACTGGAGTTTAGAAGAATGAGAGGTGATCTTTTTTTTTATTCGTTCACGGGATGTGGGCGTCGCTGGCAAGGCCGGCATTTATTGCCCATCCCTAATTGCCCTCGAGAAGGTGGTGGTGAGCCGCCTTCTTGAACCGCTGCAGTCCGTGTGGTGACGGTTCTCCCACAGTGCTGTTAGGAAGGGAGTTCCAGGATTTTGACCCAGCGACGATGAAGGAACGGCGATATATTTCCAAGTCGGGATGGTGTGTGACTTGGAGGGGAACGTGCAGGTGGTGTTGTTCCCATGCGCCTGCTGCCCTTGTCCTTCTAGGTGGTAGAGGTTGCGGGTTTGGGAGGTGCTGTCGAAAAAGCCTTGGCGAGTTGCTGCAGTGCATCCCTCAGGATCTTATTGAAACATATAAGATCCTGAGGGGACTAGAAGGGGTAGATGCTGACGGGATGTTTCCCCTTGTGGGAGAGACCAGAACTAGGGGCCACAGTTTAAAAATAAGGGGTCTCCCATTTAAGACAGAGATGAGGAGAAATTTTTTCTCTCAGATGGTCGTGAGTCTGTGGAACTCCCTTCCCCAGAGAGCGGTGGAGGCAGAGACATTGAATATTTTTAAGGCTGAGTTAGATAGATTCCTGATTAACAAGGGAGTCAAAGGTTATAGTAGGTAGACGGGAAAGAAGGGTTGAGGTCACAATCAGATCAGCCATGATCTTATCAAATGGTAGAGCAGGCTCGAGGGGCCGAATGGCCTACTCCTGTTCTTAATTCGTATGTTTGTATCAGCATTCCTACCACCGGCATTCAGCTAACTGGTCTATAGTTCCCTGGACTGGTTCTATCTCCCTTTTTAAATACAGGAATCACATTAGCTGTCTGCCAGTCCTCTGGCACCATTCTCTTTTCTAATGAATTTTTATATATATATGTAATAGTGCCTCTGCTATCTCTTCTCTAACTTCTTTTAATGTGCACGGATGCAATCCATCCAGACCAGGGGTATTATCCTCTCAAGTTTGATTAGTTTATCAATTGCTCCCCACTTTCTATCTTAAATGTCTTTATACTTTTTTTGATCTCTTTTAATGTCATACCCATCTTGTTAGTCTCCCTGGTAAATATTGAGGCAAAGTAACTTCAATATTTCTGTCATTTCATTGTCATTACCTGTGAGTTTATCTAGTGCATCCCTTAGTGGCCCTATCCCTATCCTGATTTTCCTTTTGTTATTTACATATCTGTAGAATACTTTACTATTTCCTTTTATACTTTGATCATTTAATTTCATAATTCCTCTTTGCTTTCCTAATTTTTGTTTTGACATCCTTCCTAACCTCTTCGTATTCTCTTTTGTCATCCTCTCCTTTATTGTCTATGTACTGAATGTATGCTTTTTTTTTTAGTTTCAATTTTACCCTTATCTCTTTATTCATCCATGGTGTTTCATTATTGGACAGTTTGTTCTTTTTTTAAAAAGAGGAATATATTTCTCCTGACCTCTTTTGATCACTGTTTTAAATATTTCCCACTGCTATTTTATCTGTCAAAATTGTTTTCCAGTTTACCTTCCTTAGTTCCATTCTCAGCCCCCTCAAAATTAGCTTTTTATCAATCTAATACTTTGATCTTTGTCCTAATGTCTTTCTCCAATCATTATTTTAAACTTTACGTTATCGCTATTGTCTAGATGTTCCCCTACACTTACTTCCCTTATCTGCTCCAGTTTATTTCCAATTACTGGATCCAGCAATGATTCCTCGCTGGTTGGGCTTCTCACATACTGGGTAAAAAAGTCCTGAACACACTAAAAATTTCATTCCCTTTTCCCTACCTCTTGCCAGTTTATTTGGAGGTTGTTCAACTCTCCCATGATTATTATTAATAAAAATAAAAGAAATAGGAGGAGTAGACCATATGGCCCCTCGAGCCTGCTCCGCCATTCAATCAGATCATGGCTGATCTTCGACCTCAACTCCACTTTCCCGCCCAATCCCCATATCCCTTAATTCCCTTAGAGTCCAAAAATCTATCAATCTCAGCCTTGAATATATTCATTGACTCAGCATCCACAGCCCTCTGGGATAGAGAATTCCAAATATTCATGATCCTGTGAGTGAAGAAATTCCTCATCATCTCAGTCCTGAATGTCTGACCCCTTATCCTGAGACTACGTCCCCTGGTTCGAGACTCTCCAGCCAGGGGAAACACCCTCTCAGCATCTACCCTGTCAAGCCCTCTCACAATCTAATACGTTTCAATGAGATAGAATCATAGAATCACCTCTGATTCTGCTAAATTCAGAGAGTATAGACCAATCTACTCAATCTTTCCTCAATGGACAGTTCTCTCATCCCAGGAATCAATCTAGTGAACCTTCATTTCACCACCTCTAAGATTTTTTTTTTTTAAAACTCATTTCATAGATTTGCCTACATATTTCTGCCTCCATTTCCCTCCCACTGTTAGGTGGTCTGTAGAGCGTGCCTATTAACAGATCGATCATGTTCTTATCCTTTGTCTCAATCCATATGGATTCTGTTTCTATCTTATTACTTATGTCCCTTTTTTCGATTGCCATTATACTGCCTCTAATTAGTACAGCTACCCCACCCCCTCTTCCTCCCCTAACCTTTCTAAATACATCATATTTGGGGGATGGGAACCTGAGCAGGGAGACTGAGGAGGGGGAAACAAGGATAGAAACAAAAGACAGAAAGGGAAGAAGCAATAGTGGAAGGCAGAGAAAAGGGCAAAAAACAAATTGGGCCATAGTACAAAATAAAACTAAGATGACTAGCAATCTTAAAAAGACAAGTTTAAAGGCATTGTGTCTTAATGCACGGAGCATTCGCAATAAGCTAGATGAATTAACAGTGCAGATAGACATTAACGGGTATGATATAGTTGCGATTACGGAGACATGGCTGCAGGGTGACCAAGGATGGGAAGTGGATGCCTTGCAGCCAGAGATATTCAACATTTAGGAAGGACAGGCAAAAAGGGCAAGGAGGTGGAGTAGCGTTGTTAGCAAAGGAGGAAATCAATGCAATAGTGAGGAAGGATATTGGCTTGGAAAATCACAATGTGGAATCTGTATGGGTGGAGCTAAGAAACGCTATGGGGCAGAAAACATTGGTGGGGGTTGTCTATAGGCCCCCAAACAGAAGTGGAGATATAGGGGAGGGCATTAAACAGGAGATTAGAGACGTATACAAGAAGGGTACAACTATCATGGGTGACTTTAATATACATATAGATTGGTCAAACCAAATTAGCAATAATACTGTGGGGGAGGAATTCCTGGAGTGTGTACATGATGGTTTTCTAGACCAATACATTGAAGAACCAACTAGAGAACAGGCGATTCTTGACTGGGTATTGTGCAATGAAAAAGGATTAATTAACAATCTTGATGTGCGGGGTCCCTCAGGGAAGAGCGACCATAACATGATAGAATTCCTCATTAAGATGAAGAGTTAAGTAGTTGAATCCAAAACTAGGGTCCTGAATCTAATAAAGGAAATTATGAAAGTATGAGGTGCGAGTTGGCTGATAGATTGGGGAACTTTGCTAAAAGGGATGACGGTGGATAGGCAATGGCTAATATTTAAAGAACGTGTGCAGGAATTACAACAATTATTCATTCCTGTCTGGCGCAAAAATAAATCAGGAAAGGTGGCTCAACCGTGGCTTACAAAAGAAATTAGGGATAGTATTAGATCCAAAGAGGAGACATATAAAATTGTCAGAAAAAGCTGCAAGTCTGAGGGAGCTGTTCAGAATTCAGCAAAGGAGGACAAAGATTGATTAAGAGGGGAAAAATAGAGTATGAGAGTAAACTAGCAGGGAACATAAAAACTGACTGTAAAAGCTTCTATAAAAATGTCAAGAGAAAAAGATTAGTGAAGACAAATGTATCATAGAATCATAGAAGTTACAACATGGAAACAGGCCCTTCGGCCCAACATGTCCATGTCGCCCAGTTTATACCACTAAGCTAGTCCCAATTGCCTGCACTTGGCCCATATCCCTCGATACCCATCTTACCCATGTAACTGTCCAAATGCTTTTTAAAACACAAAATTGTACCCACCTCTACGACTGCCTCTGGCAGCTCGTTCCAGACACTCACCACCCTTTGAGTGAAAAAATTGCCCCTCTGGACACTTTTGTATCTCTCCCCTCTCACCTTAAATCTATGCCCCCTCGTTATAGACTCCCCTACCTTTGGGAAAAGATTTTGACGATCTACCTTATCTATGCCCCTCATTATTTTATAGACTTCTGTAAGATCACCCCTAAACCTCCTACTCTCCAGGGAAAAAAGTCCTAGTCTATCTAACCTTTCCCAAAAAGTCAAACCATCAAGTCCCGGTAGCATCCTAGTAAATCTTTTCTGCACTCTTTCTAGTTTAATAATATCCTTTCTATAATAGGGTGACCAGAACTGTACACAGTATTCCAAGTGTGGCCTCACCAATGCCCTGTACAACTTCAACAAGACATCCCAACTCCTGTATTCAATGTTCTGACCAATGAAACCAAGCATGCCGAATGCCTTCTTCACCACCCTGTCCACCTGTGACTCCACTTTCAAGGAGCTATGAACCTGTACTCCCAGATCTCTTTGTTCTATAACTTTCCCCAACACCCTACCATTAACGGAGTAGGTCCTGGCCCAATTCGATCTCCCAAAACGCATCACCTCACATTTATGTAAATTAAACTCCATCTGCCATTCATCAGCCCAATTTATCAAGATCCCGTTGCAATCCTAGATAACCTTCTTCACTGTCCACAATGCCACCAATCTTGGTGTCATCTGCAAACTTACTAACCATGCCTCCTAAATTCTCATCCAAATCATTAATATAAATAACAAATAACAGCGGACCCAGCACCGATCCCTGAGGCACACCGCTGGTCACAGTCCTCCAATTTGAAAAACAACCCTCGACAACCACCCTCTGTCTTCTGTCGTCAAGCCAATGTTGTATCCAATTTGGCAACCTCACCTTGGATCCCGTGAGATTTAACCTTATGTAACAACCTACCATGCAGTACCTTGTCAAAGGCTTTGCTAAAGTCCATGTCGACCACGTCTACTGCACAGCCCTCATCTATCTTCTTGGTTACCCCTTCAAAAAACTCAATCAAATTCGTGAGACATGATTTTCCTTTCACAAAACCATGCTGACTGTTCCTAATCAGTCTCTGCCTCTCCAAATGCCCGTAGATCCTGTCCTTCAGAATACCCTCTAACAACTTACCCACGACAGATGTCAGGCTCACCGGTCTGTAGTTCCCAGGCTTTTCCCTGCCTCCCTTCTTAAAGAAGGGCACAACATTTCTCACCCTCCAATCTTCAGGCACCTCACCTGTTGCTGTCGATGATTCAAATATCTCTGCTAGGGGACCCGCAATTTCCTCCCTAACCTCCCATAACGTCCTGGGATATATTTCATCAGGTCCCGGAGATTTATCTACCTTGATGCGCGTTAAGACTTCCAGCACCTCCCTCTCTGTAATATGTACACTCCTCAAGACATCACTATTTATTTCCCCAAGTTCCCTAACATCCATGCCTTTCTCAACTGTAAATACCGATGTGAAATATTCATTCAGGATCTCGCCCATCTCTTGTGGTTCCGTACATAGATGACCTTGTTGATCCTTAAGAGGCCCTACTCTCTCCCTAGTTACTCTTTTGCCCTTTATGTATTTGTAGAAGCTCTTTGGATTCTCCTTTGCCTTATCTGCCAAAGCAATCTCATGTCCCCTTTTTGCCCTCCTGAATTCTCTCTTAACTCTACTCCGACAATCTCTATACTCTTCAAGGGATCCACTTGATCCCAGCTGTCTATGCATGTCATATGCCTCCTTCTTCTTTTTGACAAGGGCCTCAATCTCCCGAGTCATCCAAGGTTCCCTACTTCTACCAGCCTTGCCCTTCACTTTATAAGGAATGTGCTTACCCTGAACCCTGGTTAACACACTTTTGAAAGCCTCCCACTTACCAGACGTCCCTATGCCTGCCAACAGACTCTCCCAATCAACTTCTGAAAGTTCCTGTCTAATACCATCAAAATTGGCCTTTCCCCAATTTAGAATTTTAACTTTTGGGCCAGACCTATCATTCTCCATAGCTATCTTAAAACTAATGGAATTATGATCACTGGTCCCAAAGTGATCCCTCACTAACACTTCTGTCACCTGCCCTTCCTTATTTCCCAAGAGGAGGTCAAGTTTTGCCCCCTCTCTCGTCGGGCCATCCACATACTGAATGAGAAATTCCTCCTGAATACACTCAACAAATCTCTCTCCATCCAAGCCCCTAATGCTATGGCTGTCCCAGTCAATGTTGGGAAAGTTAAAGTCCCCTACTATTACCACCCTATTTTTCTAGCAGCTGTCTGTAATCTCCTTACATATTTGCTCCTCAATTTCCCATTGACTATTTGGGGGTCTGTAGTACAATCCTATCAAAGTGATCTCTCCCTTCTTATTTTTCAGTTCTACCCATATAGACTCAGTGGGCGAACCCTCGGATATATCCCCTCTCACTACTGCCGTGATGTTCTCCCTAATCAAGAACGCAACTCCTCCTCCTCTCTTACCTCCTGCTCTATCTTTCCTATAGCATCTGTACCCTGGAAATGTAGGTCCCGTACAGTCAGAAATGGGGGAAATTATAATGGGGAACAAAGAAATGGCAGAACAATTGAACACATACTTTGGTTTTGTCTTCACAAAGGAGGATACAAATAACCTCCCAGAAATGTTCGGGAGTCAAGGTAGTGTGAGGGAGGAATTGAAGGAAACCAGTATTAGTAAAAAATAGTGCTAGGGAAATTAATGGGGCTAAAGGCTGACAAATCCCCAGGGCCTGATAATCTACATCCCAGAGTACTAAAGGAAGTGGCCCTGGAAATCGTGGATGCATTGGTGATCATCTTCCAAAATTCCAGAGACTCTGGAACAGTTCCTACAGATTGGAGGGTGGCAAATGTAACCCCACTATTTAAAAAAGGAGGGAGAAAAAAAAAACAGGGAATTACAGACCAGTTAGCCTAATATCAGTAGTGGGGAAAATGCTAGAGTCTATTATAGAGGATGTGATAACAGAACACACGGAGGGCATTAACGGGATTGGACAAAGTCAGCATGGGTTTATGAAAGGGAAATCATGCTTAACAAATCTACTGGAGTTTTTTGAGGAGGTAACTAGTAGAATAGATAGGGGAGAACCAGTGGATGTGGTGTATTTGGATTTTCAGAAGACTTTTGATAAGGTCCCACACAAGAGGTTAGTGTGCAAAATTAAAGCACATGGGATTGGGGGGAATATACTGGCATGGATTGAGAATTGGTTGACAGACAGGAAACAGAGAGTAGGAATAAACGGGTCTTTTTCAGGGTGGCAGGCAGTGACTAGTGGGGTACCGCAGGGATCAGTGCTTGGGCCCCAGCTATTAACAATATATATCAATGATTTGGATGAGGGAACTGAATGTAACATTTCCAAGTTTGCAGACGACACAAAGCTGGGGTGGAGTGTGAGCTGTGAGGAGGGTGCAAAGAGACTCCAATGTGATTTAGACAAGTTGGGTGAGTGGGCAAGAATATGGCAGATGCAGTATAACGTGGATAAATGGGAGATTATCCACTTTGGTTGTAAAAACAGAAAGGCAGATTACCTGAATGGTGATAGATTGGGAAAAGGGGAGGTGCAACGAGACCCGAGTGTCCTTGTACACCAGTCACTGAAAACAAACATTCAGGTGCAGCAAGCAGTTAGGAAGGCGAATGGTATGTTGGCCTTCATTGCAAGAGGATTTGAGTACAGGAGCAGGGATGTCTTACTGCAGTTACACAGGGCCTTGGTGAGACCACATCTGGAGTATTGTGTGCAGTATTGGTCTCCTTATCTGAGGAAGGATGTCCTTGTCATGGAGGGAGTGCAACAAAATTTTACCAGTCTGATTCCTGAGATTCTAACAGGACTAGACAGACTAGATGTTGGAGGATGATCCCGATGGCTGGGGAATCCAGAACCAGGGGTCACAGTCTCAGGATACGGGGTATTCCATTTCGAACAGAGATGAAGAGAAATTTCTTCACTCAAGAGGGTGGTGAATTCTCTACCACAGAAGGCAGTGGAGGCCAAATCATTAGATGTATTCAAGAAGGAGATAGATATATTTCTCAATGCTAAAGGGATCAAGGGATATGGGGAAAAAGCGGGAACAGGGTACTGAGTTAGACGATCAGCCATGGTCATTTTGAATGGCGAAGCAGGCCCGAAGGGCCGAATGGCCTACTCATGCTCCTATTTTCTATGTTTCCATATCCTGCAATATTTAACTGCCAGTCCTGTTCCTGTTCTTTATGTAGTCATGTTTCAGTTATTCCTGCTACATCTGGCTCCTCGCTATGAATTATTGTCTCCAGTTCCCCCGTTTGGTTTTGGATGCTGTGCACATTGCTGTACAGGCAATTTAATTTGTTTTTAATAATTGTTCCCCTCAATTTATTTTTAACAGTCATTTTGTACTTATGTTCTATAACTGTATCTGTTCCCTGACCATTTGTTTTACCCTTGTCCCTTACCTTGGTCTGACCTTTACTCTCACCTATTTCTTTTATCTACAGGCTTATGATATCTACACCAGATCCCTCCTCTCCCCCTACCCCCGTCTTACCAGTTTAAAGTCCACAGCCCTTTCTACACACAAAGGGTTGTTGAAGTTTGGAACTCTCTTCCGCAAACGGCAATTGATACTAGCTCAATTGCTAAATTTAAATCTGAGATAGATAGCTTTTTGGCAACCGAAGGTATTAAGGGATATGGGCCAAAGGCAGGTATATGGAGTTAGATCACAGATCAGCCATGATCTTATCAAATGACGGAGCAGGCACCAGGGGCTGAATGGCCTACTCCTGTTCCTATGTTCCCTATTTATCCTTTCCGCTAGGACTCTGGTCCCATTCCTGGTTCAGGTGAAGTCCGTCCCAAAAGTGCATCTCCTTCCTGTCCCAGTACTGGTGCCAGTGTCCCATGACATGGAGCCCCTCTTTCCCACACCAGTCCTTCAGCCATGCATTCACCTTCCTCATCTGCCTATCCCTATGCCAATTAGCACGTGGGTCAGGCAGTAATCCCGAGATTACCACCAAAGGCAGGACCTCAAAGGTAGTAATCTCCAGAATACTCCCGGTGCCACGCGTTAGTGAGTATAGAGATAGGAGGATAGAGCAGATAAATGTATGGCTGGAAAGATGGTGCAGGAGGGAGGGCTTTAGATTCCTGGGGCATTGGGAGCGGTTCTGGGGGAGGTGGGACCTTTACAAACAGGACAGGTTGCACCACTACAGGGCCGGGACCAATATTCCATGCGGGGAGGCTTGCTAGTGCTGTTGGGGAGGGTTTAAACTAGCTTGGGAACCTGATTGTAGATTCAGATGGGACAGAATCAGAACTGGAGATAGAAGGCAGAAAATTAGTAAGTGACCTAGGAAGGCAAAGGAAACAAAGGTTAGAAAACAAACAGCAAGGGAGTTTGGTAGTGCTTAAAAAGGTATATACACCTCAATTCAGGGAGTATAGTGAATAAGGCAGATGAGCTGAGATAAACACGTGGCAGTACAATATCTTAGCTATTACAGAAACATGGCTTGAAGAGGCGCAGGAATGGCAGCTCAACATTCCTGCTTACAGGATTTTTGGATGAGATAGAATAGAGGATAAAAGAGGGGGGGTGGCAATTTTGATTAAAGAAACAATTACAGCTGTGAGGAGGGATGATATGTTTGAAGGATCATCAAATGAGGCCATATGGGTTGAGCTAAGGAACAAAAAAGGAGCAGTCACACTTCTGGGAGTGTACTATAGACCCCCAAACAGTCAGAGGGAGATAAAAGAGCAAATATGTAGGCAAATTTCTGAGATAGGCAAAAACAGTAAGGCAGTAATAGTTGGGGATTTCAACTACCCTAATATTAACTGGGACACAAACTGTGTGAAGGGTATAGAGGGTGCAAAATTCTTAAATTGCTTTCAGGAGAACTTTTTTAGCCAGTACGTAACAAGCCCAACAAGAGAGGGGGCAATTCTGGATTTAGTTTGAGGAAATAAGGTTGGGCAGATGGAAGGAGTATCAGTGGGAGAGCATTTTGGTGGTAGTGATCATAATTCAGTTAGTTTTAGCATTGTTATGGAAAAGGACAAACACAGAACAGGAGTAAAAGTTCTAAATTGGGGAGGGGCCAATTTTACTAAGCTAAGAAGTGATTTAGCAAAAGTGGACTGGAAACAGCTACTTGAAGGTAAATCAATGTCAGAGCAGTGGGAGGCATTCAAGGGGGAGATTCAAGGGGGAGATTCAAGGGGTGAAGAGTAAACATGTCCCCACAAAGAAAAAGGATGGGACTGCCAAATCTAGAGCCCCCTGGATGTCAAGGAGCATAAAACGGTAAGATAAGGAAGAAAAGGAAAGCTTATGTCAGACACAGAGAACTCAATACTACAGAAAGCCTAGAGGAGTATAAAAAGTGAAGGGGTGAAATTAAAAAGGAAATTAGGAAAGTAAAGAGAGGGCATGAAAAGATATTGGCAAGTAAAATCAAGAAAAACTCAAAGATGTTTTATAAATACATTAAAAGCAAGAGGATAACTAACGAAAGAGTAGGGCCTATTAGAGACCAAAAAGGTAACCTATGTTTGGAGGTGGAAGATGTGGGTTTGGTTCTTAATGAATACTTTGCATCTGTCTTCACAAAAGAGAGGAACGATGCAGACATTGTAGTTAAGGAGGAGGAGTGTGAAATATTGGATGGGATAAACTTAGTGAGAGGGGAAGTTTTATGGGGATTAGCATCTTTGAAAGTAGATAAATCACCAGGGCCAGATGAAATGTATCCCAGGCTGTTAAAAGAAGCAAGGGAGGAAATAGCAGAGGCTCTGACCATCATTTTCCAATCCTCACTGGATACAGGCGTGGTGCCGGAGGGGTACAGGAACAGAGCAATGTGAGGTATCTGTGCACAAATCATTGAAGGTGGCAGGGCAGGTTGAGAGAGCGGTTTAAAAAGCATACAGGATCCTGGGCTTTATAAATAGAAGCATAGAGTATAAAAGTATGGAAGTCATGATGAACCTTTATAAAACACTGGTTCGGCCACAACTGGAGTATTGTGTCCAGTTCTGGGCATCGCACTTCAGGAAAGATGTGAAGGCCTTAGAAAGGGTACAGAACAGATTTAACAGAATGATTCCAGGGATGAGGGAATTTAATGACATGGATAGATTGGAGAAGCTGGGGTTGTTCTCCTTGGAACAGAGACGGTTGTGACGAGATTTGATAGAGGTATTCAAAATCGTGAAGGGTCTAGACAGAGTAGATAGAGAGAAACTGTTCCCATTGGCGGAAGGGTCAAGAACCAGAGGACATAGATTTAAGGTGATTGGCAAAAGAACCAAAGGTGACATCAGAAAAACTTTTTTTTTTTTTAACACAGTGCGTGGTTAGGATCTGGAAGGCACTGCCCGAGGGGATGGTGGAGGCCTTCAAAAGGGAACTGGATAAGTACTTGAAAGGAAAAAATTTGCAGGGCTACAGGGATAGGGCGGGGATAGCTGGATTGCTCTTGCATAGAGCCGGCCCGGACTCGATGGGCCAAATGGCCTCCTTCTGTGCTGTAACCTACAATTCTACGATTGGAGGACTGCTAACGTTGCACCATTGTTTAAAAAGGGAGCGAGGGATCGACCGAGTAATTACAGGCCAGTCAGTCTAACCTCGGTGGTGGGCAAATTATCGGAATCAATTCTGAGGGACAGGATAAACTGTCACATAGAAAGGCACGGAGTAATCAAGGACAGTCAGCATGGATTTGTTAAGGGAAGGTCGTGTCTGACTAACTTGATTTGAATTTTTTTAAGGAGGGTCGATGAGGGTAGTGCATTTGATGTAGTCTACATGGATTTTTAGCAAGGCTTTTGACAAGGTCCCACATGGCGGACTGATCAAAAAAGTACAAGCTCATGGGATCCAAGGGAGAGTGACAAGTTGGATCCAAAATTGGCTCAGTGCAGGTCAACAGGTGTTTTTGTGACTGGAAGGCTGTTTCCAGTGGGGTTCTGCAGGGCTCAGTACTAGATCCCTTGCTTTTTGCGATATATATTAATGATTTGGACTTAAATGTAGGGGGCATGATTAAGAAGTTTGCAGATGATACAAAAATTGGCCATGTGGTTGATAGTGAGGAAGATATCAATGGACTGGTCAGAAGGGCAGAAAAATGGCAAATGGAATTCAATCCAGAGAAGTGTGAGGTAGTGCATTTGGGGAGGACAAACAAGGCAAGGGAGTATTCAATAAATGAGAGGATACTGAAAGATGTAAAGGAAGTGAAGGCCCTTGGAGTGCATGTCCACAGATCCCTGAATGTAGCAGGAAAGGTAGATAAGGTGGTTAAGGCGGCATATGGAATACTTTCCTTAATTAGCCAAGCACAGAATATAAGAGCAGGGTGGTTATGTTGGAACTATATAAAACACTGGTTAGGCCACAGCTTGAGTACTGTGTACAGTTCTGGTCACCACATTACAGGAAGGATGTAATTCCACTAAAGAAGGTACAGAGGAGATTTACAAGGATGTTGGTAGGACTGGACTATTTTAGCTATGAGGAAAGATTGGATAGGCTGGGGTTGTTCTCTTTGGAGCAGAGGAGGCTGAGGGGTGATTTAATTGAGGTGTACAAAATTATATGGGGCCCAGATAGAGTGGATAGGAAGGACCTATTTCCCTTAGCAGATAATAACCAGGGGGCACAGATTTAAAGTGATTGGTGGAAGCATTAGAGGGGAGCTGAAGAAAATGTTTTCACCCAGGGGGTGCTAGAGGTCTGGAACTCACTGTCTGAAAGGGTGGTAGAGGCAGAAACTCTCAACTCATTTAAAAAGTACCTGGATGTGCACCTGAAGTGCCATAACCTACAAGGCTACAGACCAAGTGCTGGAAAGTGGGATTAGGCTGGGTGGCTCATTTTCAGCTGGCGTGGACACAATGGGCCAAATGGCCCCCCTTCTGTGCCGTAAATTTTCTATGATTCTACCACCAGTTATTTCCTAACTTCTGATATTCCCTTATCAGGACTTCCTCCCTTTTGTTCCCCATGTCATTGGTCCCAACATGGGCCAAGACAACTGGATCATCTTCCTCCCTTTCCAAGTTCCTCTCCATTTGCTCCAAGATATCCTTTACCCTTGCACCAGGTAGGCAACACACCCTCTGGACACTCGGTCGTGACTGCAGAGGACGCTATCTATTCCCGATTATCAAATCCCCTATAACTACAACCTTTCTATTCTGCTCCTCCCCGCCCTTAGACTGCCTCCTGCTCCAAGGTGCCATGGTTAGCATTCTGGCTGTCCACCCCGCAGCCTGCATCCTGCAGGTAGCAAGTAAGTTGCACCTGTTGGATAGGACCAATGTCCGCGGGACCTCCTTCTCTACCTCCCCTTACGCTGCTGACTAACAGTCACACTCTCCCCCTCCTGTACCTGTGCTTTCCTGAGAGGTGACTTTACACCCGACTCAGGCTGGGTGGTCCCAATACCAACTCCTGGGGGACATTACTGTATACTTCTCTCCAGTCTGATAAACAATCAATCAATCTCAATTTTGAAAGCTCCAATTGACCACCAGCATCCACAGCCTTTTGGGGGAGCAAGTTGCAGATTTCCCCTACCCTTTGTGTGGAAAAAGTGCTTACTGACATCACCCATGAACGGCCTAGTTCTAATTTTATTGTGCCCCCTTGTTCTGGTCTCTCCCACTACCTTATGAACTTCTTTAATCATTCGAAACACCTCAATTAGATCACCCCTCAATCTTCTATACTCAAGGGAGTACAAGCCTTGACCCTCTAAGCCCTGGTATCATTCTGGGGAATCTGCGCTACAATTTACTTTATTTCATAGATATGATTACACAATACAGAAGTCTGACATATTCTGACTAATTTTAAAATACAAAAATGTCACGGCCCAGAAGTGCCTGAGCTGTTCAGTGCACAGAATTTACAGGCGAGTGGCGGGGGGGGGGGGGGGGGGCAGGAAATGATGCAATTTAACAGCAGAGAGGACCAATGACCTGCCATCTAAACTAGCTTAATATCTTTAATCCACAACAGGCTAGAGCTGCTGGATCTGAAATGACCGCTAATTTCTCAGTGACAAGTCTGTAACTAGTGACCATGTTTGTCTTTGTTAATCTTTAAATAACTGCACAAATGAGTAATTCAGCTCTACTAACCACCGATATTTAACCTACATAAAGGAACAGTAACTGATTTCAGGGCCAGAAGCGGACAACAATTAAATCAGACGTCAGAGGCACACATCAGATATAAGCAGTCAGGAATACCAATGTAAAACTGGAGGCTTTTTAGTACTTAAACTGTAGGCCACAGTTTAATTGGGGAGGTACATATCCAAAACGATCACTTGTGTTTTCTCTCTGTTCACAGACCTGCTGTATATTTTCAGCTTTTATTTCAGATTTCCAGCATATGCAGTTTTTTCTTTTTTTTGTTTTGGGGGTGTTTGCTAATCCCTCTCCTCCTGCTCCTGAAGGCACCACAGTTTCACAGGCCTCCAATATTTTCTCTAAATGGTCAATCTTTACGTGTGAACAGAGAGTATTTCACTGTGCTGGACATTGCAGCTGAACCTGATCATACCTGGCCAAATGTCCCCACATAAACACATGGTTAGTGTTCAGGATTTCCTTCCTCTCGAGGCCGGGGCACTGAGGCTTCAATCAGACTGGTGAACAAACCCAAGAAAGAAAGACAGACAGAAAGAAAAGAAAGGAAGAACAAACTCCCGTTTCTATATCACCTTTCACAACTTCAGGGCGTCCCAAAGCTTTACATCCAATGAAGCACTTTTGAAGTTTTTTTTATTCGTTCATGGGATGTGGGCATCGCTGCGAGGCCGGAATTTATTGTCCATCCCTGTATAGTCACTGTTGTGGTGTAGGGAAACACGGCAGCCAATTTGCACACAGAAAGCTTCAGCTAACAGCAATGAGATAAATGACCAGGTCATGTTTTTGGTGATGTTGGCTGAGGGATAAATATTGGCCACAGGGAAAACTCCCCTGCTCTTTTTGAAATGGTAGCCACAGGATCTTTTACATCCAACCGAGGGGGCAGACGGGGGCCTTGGTTTAATGTCTCATCTGAAAGACGGCGCCGACACTGCAGCGCCCCCTCAGCGCCGCCCCGCCCGCACGGCAGCGCCCCCCCGCCCTCACGGCACTGCCCCCCCCCGCCCGCACTGCCCCGTCCCGCCCCGCCCGCACTGCACTGCACTGAACCCAGGACCCTGTTTTGACACATTTTGAAGTCTCCAAATCAAACTACACCTACATGTAGAATGTGTGCCCAAAAACAATCTCATGTACAGGTGGCATGGACAGGGCGGAGGCAGCCTCATGTGCACATGGATACAACTGGAGTTCATTCAGCTAAAACCACGAATCTTAGCAGAGCTGTTTGGCCAGCTATAGGCTCACCATACGTGTTGAGACATTGGCTTGCAAGGTTATTTGGACAAAATGGAAAGAATCCTGGCCCCCAGTGACAGATTAGCCCCTCGTGTTCTATTAGGAAGCCAGGATGGCTGGTTAGTCCTCAGTTCCATGGAGTACTGAGGCTATGCCTGCTTCAGGTCTTGGATTACCCAGTCTGCCACAGAGATTGCCTTCATTCTATCACCAACATGTCATCTTGGAGCTACCGCAACCCTAAAGAGACGCCGCTGACACCTCCTGGACAATTTTCTCCACCCACTCCCCCAAAACAAGGAAGTTAGTCATGAGTTGGTCATCAAGGCAACTGACAAGTACAGATTTGAGTCCTCAATAGATGAGCAGCTGGTACCAAAAGCTTATGGATGGGGTGGTGAGCAGCACAATTCACCATAAGATGAGTGCCCATTGGCACAATCGTCCTGACCACAGGCACTTACACAGAAAATGCCCCACGGCAAAGAGTAAAAGAACAGATGTTGAGGCAAAGGATGAGATTAGGAGAGATGAACAAAAGCTCGGTTAAAGGGGTGGGTTTTAAAAAGGAACGGAAAGGGTGAGAGGGAGTAGAGAGGCAGAACGATATACGGAGCAAAATTCTAGAGAATGGGACCTAGGTACATAGGAACAGGAGTAGGCCATTCAGCCCCTCGTGCCTGCTCCGCCATTTGATAAGATCATGGCTGATCTAACTCCATATCCCTGCCTTTGGCCCATATCCCTTAATACCTTGAGTTGCCAAAATGCTATCCATCTCAGATTTAAATTTAGCAATTGAGCTAGTAT
Source organism: Heptranchias perlo (assembly GCF_035084215.1). Lineage (NCBI taxonomy): Eukaryota > Metazoa > Chordata > Chondrichthyes > Hexanchiformes > Hexanchidae > Heptranchias > Heptranchias perlo. The sequence continues at coordinate 50,020,006 of NC_090348.1, read as the reverse complement.
CAACTGCTGTTTGCGGAAGAGAGTTCCAAACTTCTACAACCCTTTGTGTGCAGAAATGTTTTCTAATCTCGCTCCTGAAAGGTCTGGCTCTAATTTTTAGACTGTGTCCCCTACTCCTAAAATCCCCAACCAGCGGAAATAGTTTCTCTCTATCCACCCTATCTGTTCCCCTCAATAGCTTTTAAACTTCGATCAGATCACCCCTTAACCTTCCAAACTCTATAGAGAATTCAACCCCAATTTGTGTAATCTCTCCTCGTAACTTAAACCTTGAAGTCCGGGTATCATTCTAGTAAACTTACGCTGCACTCCCTCCAAGGCCAATATGTCCTTCCCAAGGTGCGGTGCCCAGAGCTGCTCACAGTGCTCCAGGTGCGGTCTAACCAGGGTTTTGTATAGCTGCAGCATAACTTCTGCCCCCTTGTACTCTAGTCCTCTAGATATAAAGGCCAGCATTCCATTTGCCTTCTTGATTATTTTCTGCACCTGTTCATGACACTTCAATGATCTATGTACCTGAACCCCTAAGTCCCTTTGGACATCCACTGTTTTTAACTTTTTACCATTAAGTACGTACCCTGTTCTATCCTTTTTTGATCCAAAGTGGATGACCTCACATTTGTCTACATTGAATTCCATTTGCCACAGTTTTGCCCATTCACCTAATCTATCAATATCCCTTTGTAATTTTATGTTTTCATCTACACTGCTTACAATGCCACCAATCTTTGTGTCATCGGCAAACTTAGATATGAGACTTTCTATGCCTTCATCTAAGTCGTTAATAAATATTGTGAATAATTGAGGCCCCAAGACACATCCCTGCAGGACTCCACTAGTCACATCCTGCCAATGTGAGTACCTACCCATTATCCCTACTCTCAGTCGCCTTTCGCTCAGCCAACTTCCTAACCAAGTCCGTACTTTTCCCTCGATTCCATGGGCTTCTATCTTAGCTAACAGTCTCTAATGTGGGACCTTATCAAATGCCTTCTGGAAGTCCATATAAATAACATCCATTGACATTCCCCTGTCCACTACTTTAGTCACCTCTTCAAAAAATTCAATCAGCTTTGTCAGGCACGACCTACCTTTCACAAATCCATGCTGGCTCTCTCTGATTAACTGAAAATTCTCGAGGTGTTCAGTCAACCTATCCTTAATTATAGACTCCAGCATTTTTCCCACAACAGATGTTAGACTAACTGGTCTATAATTCTCCGGTTTCCCTCTCTCTCCTTTCTTAAAAAGCGGAGTGATATGTGCAATTTTCCAATCCAGAGGGACAGTTCCTGAATCTAGAGAACTTTGAAAGATTATAGTTAGGGCATCTGCAATGTGCTCACCAACTTCCTTTAAAACCCTGGGATGGAAACCATATGGTCCTGGGGATTTGTCACTCTTTAGTGCTATTATTTTCTTCATTACTGTTGCTTTACTTATGTTAATTTTATCAAGTCCCTGTCCCCGATTCAATATTAGTTTTCTTGGGATTTCCGGCATGCTATCCTCTTTTTCTACTGTAAATACTGACGCAAAATAATTGTCCGCCATTTCCCCATTGTCAATGACAATATCCCCACTTTCAGTTTTTAAGGGGCCAACACTGCTCCTGACCACCCTCTTTTTCCTAATACAACTATAAAAGTTCTTCGTATTGGTTTTGATATCCCTTGCAAGTTTATTTTCATACTCTCTTTTTGTAGCTCTTACTATCTGTTTTGTGACCCTTTGTTGATCTTTGTATCTTTCCCATTCGCCAGGATCTGTGCCATTTTTTGCCTTTTTGTATGCCCTTTCCTTATGTCTTATACTGTCCCGTACCTCTTTAGTTGTCCATGGCTGTTTTTTTTGGCAAGTAGAGTTCTGTGGCAAATGGAATTCAATGTAGACAAATGTGAGGTTAAATGTTTCTTTAAACATTTCCCACTGATCATCAGTCGTTTTACCCATTAACAGATTTGCCCAGTTTACTGTGGACAGTCTCTGTCTCATCCCATTGAAGTCGGCCTTGCCCAAGTCTAGAATCTTAGCGGCTGATTCACTTTTTTCCCTTTCAACCACTACATTGAACTCGATCATGTTATGATCACTATTGGATAGATGTTCACGCACAGTTAAGCCGTTAACTAAATCTGGTTCATTAGCACAGTTAAGCTGTTAACTAAATCTGGTTCATTCGGTAGCTGAAGATATGGAGACCAATAGTAGGATGAAGGGATGCACAAGCTCCTGAGTCGGGGGAATAAAGAGATCGGGGTTAGTGCCAGCGGAGGTTAGAGACAGGAAGAGCAGGAGCTGGCGGCGAGGGCGCGGAGCTGGCAGCTTTGAATTTCCTGATGTTCAACTGGTGGAAGGTACTGTTCATCCAGAACTGGATGCTGGACAAGCAGTCTGACAGCAGGCGCACGGGAGGGGTTGTGAGGTGTACCAAAGGTCCACAGAAGTTTACAGCACAGAAAGAGGCTATTTTGCCCAATCCTCGCTGGCTACAGGCGTGGTGCCGGAGGATTGGAGGACTGCTAGCATTGGACCATTGTTTAAAAAGGGAGAAAGAGGTAGACAGAGTAATTATAGGCCAGTCAGTCTAACCTCAGTGGTGGCAAATTATTGGAATTGATTCTGAGAGACAGCATAAATCGTCATTTAGAAAGGCATGGGTTAATCAAGGACAATCAGCATGGATCTGTTAAGGGAAGGGCATGTCTGACTAGCTTGATTTGAATTTTTTGAGCAGGTAACAAGGAGGGTCGATGAGGGCAATGCGTTTGATGTAGTGTACATGGATTTTAGCAAGGATTTTGACACGGTCCCACATGGCAGACTGGTCAAAAAAGTAAAAGCCCATGGAATCAGAGAGAAAGTAGTTAGTTGGATCCAAAATTGGCTCAGTGGCAGGAAGCAAAGGGTAATGGTTGACGGGTGTGTTTCCAGTGGGTTCCTTGCTTTTTGTGGTATATATTAATGATTGGACGTGAATGTGGGGGGGTTGATCAAAGAAGTTTGTAGATGATATAAAAATTGGCCGCGTGGTTGATAGTGAGGAGGAAAGCTGTTGACTGCAGGAAGATATCAATGGACTGGTCAGGTAGGCAGAAAAGTAGCAAATGGAACTCAAACCAGAGAAGTGTGAGGTAATGCATTTGGAAATGGCAAACAAGGCAAGGGAGTTATTTGAGGTTAGGATCAGATCAGCCATGATCTTATTGAATGGCGGAGCAGGCTCGAAGGGCCGATTGGCCTACTCCTGCTCCTATTTCTTATGTTCTTAGTACACAATAAATGGGAGGATATGGAGGGGTGTAAAGGAACAAAGGGACCCTGGAGTGCATGTCCACACATCCCTGAAAGTAGGAGGACAGATCGATAAGGTGGTTAAAAAGGTATACGGGATATTTTCCTTTATTAGCCGAGGCATAGAATATAAGAGCAGAGAGATTACGCTAGAACTGTATAAAACATTGGTTAGGTCACAGGTCGAGTACTGCGTACAGTTCTGGTCCCACATTACAGGGAAGATGTGATTGCACTAGAGGGGGTACAGAGGAAATTTACAAGGATGTTGCCAGGGCTGGAGAATTTTAGCCACGAGAAAAGATTGGGTAGGCTGTGGTTGTTTTCATTGGAACAAAGGAGGCTGATGGGGAGATTTAATTGAGGTGTATAAAATTATGATGGGACTTGATAGAGGAGATAGGGAGGACCTATTTCCCTTAGCAGAGGGGTCAGTGACCAGGGGGCATAGATTTAAAGTAATTGGTAGAAGGATTAGAGGGGAGCTGAGGAGAAATTTTTTCACCCAGTGGGTAGTGGGGGGTCTGGACTCAATGCCTGAAAGGGTGGTAGAGGCAAATACCCTCAACTCATTTAAAAAGTTCCCAGATGTGCACTTGAATTGCCGTAACCTAAAGGGCTACGGACCAAGTGCTGGAAAATGGGATTAAGCTGGATAGCTCTTCTTCGGCCGGCACGGACACGATGGGCTTAATGGCCTCCATCTGTGCCGTAACTTTCTATGATTCTATGTATTTATGCCAGCTCTATGCTGCAGCAATTCAACACGAATCCTAAAACTAACTTCTATGGTAGAAAAGTAGAGCTAGGTATCATCAGCTTGTATGTGAAAGCTGACCCTATTTCTGCGGTTGATGTTGCCAAGGGGCAGCATGCAGATAAGGAAAAGGAGGCGGCCAAGGATGAATTCCTCGTGACTGTGTAGGGTGGGAAAAGTAGTCATCGCTAGAGACGCTCGGAGTACAATTGGACAGGCAAGAGTGGAACCAAGCAAGGGCAATCCCATGGAGCTAGGCAATGGAGGAGAGGCATTGGAGAAGAATGTGTGGCCAGCCATTTCGAAGGCTGCAAATAGGTCGAGAGGGATGAGATAGGATATTGCACTGTGGTCACAATCACAGAGAATGTTGTTTGTGACTTTCGTCATGGTCATTTTTTTGTACTTTTGGAGAGATATGGCAAAGAACAACATCTTCAAAGACTTTGGAGATGGGATGGAAGTGAACTAGGACAGAGGGTGGAGATAAAGAGTTTTTGAGAAGGAGGCTGATGATGGCAGTTTTGAAAGGGAGGGGGCCAATACGTGAGGAAAGGGAACCATTTACAATGTCAGCTAGCATAGGGGCAAGGAATGGAAGTTGGGTGATCAGGAATTTAGTGGAGTGGGGTCGAGGGAGCAGAACACCATGTCCCATCAAACCGTAGTTTGATGAGCGGATCAGCAGCAGTTTTCCCCACTGGAGTTAAATTATTGTAAGCACTGAGCCACGGATATATACAAGCACGTGCTCTCATATCCCAGCTCCAGGTAATGCCTTTCTGCAGCTCGTCATACCCAAATCTCAGTTTCTTCATAGTCTAAGTAATGGGCATCTACTTGTAGCCTTGTGGAAGGACCTATACAAGGCAGTTTCCATTGTGCCAGCCACCTTGATGTTCGAGCCTTTGAAGCCCAATGCCACATACCAGGCTTACACCAGTTCCATTTAGTCATACTTGAACTGAGCCATTTACATTTACCCTTTTTTCAGCATTGCTGACTGAGTGAAGAGTGGGTGGGAGCACTGGCCACGGCTTCGGGAGGCAGGAGACCTCTGCAGGTAACCTCTCCAATCCAACATTCTTGTACATAAACCAGTTATCTAACAGTTTGACTTGCATCAGCAAAGCAGATTCAAGAGTACATGGGCACAATGCCCATTCTAATATCTGCCCAGACCCTGAGCTCTTGTGTTAGCTGGTCAGTTGCACTAGGGCCATCCTTTCTATTCTGGACAGACCATTATACAAATAGACTCCCAGCTGCTCGGCTCCCGAGTCTGGCAGGTAGCCCAGCTGCATGGCATGAAATCAGAAGTCTGAAAAGTCCAATTTTGCATACGAATTGGGCATTTTGAATAAAGGCAAGTCAGCCACAGGTAGCAACACACTCTAGCAGAAAGGCGACGACGATAGTGTCCGGACTTTGCACCTACAGAAAGGAGCTGTGTGTATCTGCAGTTTCTCACTTGCATAACGAAGAAAGGAAAAGCCCATTAGTGTCCATCCTAACCATTAGATCAGGGTGTTTGAACTGAGGCCCGTGGGCCACGTGCAGCCTTGAGCTGATTACTGATTATACGAAGTAGGAAAAAAGCAACTGCAAACTGAAGCACATACATCCGCCATCTCACAGACACATCACCGTAAGAGTCATCTAGTGCTGGCGTGCTGGTTTCCGCAATGTGTCTGTGCCACAGAATCGTATTATTTCGATTGCACGGTGGTTTCAGGCTTCCTGCCTCCACTTACACAGCAAGTCATGCACAACGTTTGACAATTAGCATCACGGCACAATGGAACAGTTGTAGTGTCACCACCATCTGCGAGCTCCTTTGCACCACCATAACCAGGCTGGCTACAACACCTGCTATTTGATAAAGCAAAGACCAATGACTAAACAGCCACTCAACCCATCCAGTGTACCTCAATATTGAAGCAACTTTACTCACCAGATTTTATCTTCCTCTGCAACAGCACCAATTTCACATTCCCTTAGGAGTTAGAAATCTGGCCACTTTGTTGATAATTTTCTCAACTCTCCTGAAAGCACCAACTCTGGGGTATATTTCCACAGGTGCCACTCACTCTGGCACGTGCCAAGGCTATGCTAACTGTGGGGAGCATCACAGCCAAGCCCACTCTTGTCACTTACACCTGTCCAGCTGGGGCCATCAGATAGCAGAAATCCTAGCTGATCTTTCCCCCCTCTTAACCCTGGGCTGCTCAGGCCAACTGTAGCTCACTAACTGCCACCTTTGACTCACTAACCGCTGCCTTGAATCCACTAAGTTACCCACAGACCTGGAATCAAACATGGCACCTTCTGGTCTGTCTGGCTTAGTACTACAGGGGGCAGGTCCTTTACACACTTACAACCTTCTGACTCAAAGGCACGTGTTCTCCAAATGAGCCAAGCTAACCTATGGTAGAGGCCTGCTGTCCTTGGTCATGATGGAGGATGAAAATTAAGTGGAAACAGGAAGTAAAGTGGAGACAAATGTTTAAAATGTTGTACAAGCCACTGCAGCTCCAGCTAGAGGTGATTACAATCAAACCAAAGGGCTGCCTGGGGAACCTTACATCTATTGTTCCAGGTTAGGCCATGACCTGTCTGGAGACAGCCTATCAGGAATATCCTCGAGCACTCTCAATCCAGCTCACAACACAACAGTACTCAGATATTTCAAAAACAGAGCGGCATTCAAATGAGCTGTGAAACAGAAACATAGAAAATAGGAGCAGGAGCAGGAGTAGGCCATTCGGCCCTTCGAGCCTGTTCCGCCATTCAATATCATGGCTGATCCTCTATCTCAATACCATATTCCTGCGCTCTCCCCATACCCCTTGATGCCTTTTGTGTCTAGAAATCTATCTAGCTCCTTCTTAAATATATTCAGTGACTTGGCTTTCACAGCCTTCTGTGGTAGAGAATTCCACAGGTTCACCACCCTCAGTGAAGAAATTTCTCCTCATCTCAGTCCTAAATGTTCTACTCTGTATCCTGAGACTATGACCCCTCATTCTGGACCCCCCAGCCAGGGGAAACATCCTCCCTGCATCCAGTCTGTCTAGCCCTGTCAGAATTTTATATGATTCAATGAGATCCCCTCATTGAATCAGGGGTCAGAACTCGGCACTTCCTGCCCCGGGCAGAGCTCGGGACATCCGACCAGCAGGTTTATTTCATACTCGCTGTTTCATCCAGTTTGAACTTCATACATCTAGAAGTTCAGAAAGATCTGTTGTCTCATCGGTTAATAAATCCTAAATCAAGACCTGTTAGCAACCATAGCTTGAGATAGTTGCAAATAAATGGGAACATTGATTTAAACTTTATATCTGGCCTGCAAGGCAGCTAAGCCCCCACAAAGACATTAAAGCAGAGACCTGGGAGAGGGTTCTCAGTGTGAAACTAACGTACACTGGGGAAAAATCCAAAAAGAGAGGGTAGAATTAGTCCAATAAAACCTGCATTACTTTCAATTCAAACCACCCTCAGACATGAAAGAATGAGATACAGGCTGAAAGACAATATTCAACACAATGAAGCTGCACAAATAACCAGGAGCCTTCCCCACATGTACAGTCTCAGGCAGACAGTGCAGATTCACCAACACAGACTCCAGCAAGTCATAGCTGCATTGCAGCAAACCTGGCTATTTTAAGCACTGGTTACACCTCTGCGCTGCTGGTCTCTGAAAAAGCTATCACCAGTGCCAGGCTCCAGTGAAGTCAGCTGTCAAAATCTGTTTTTATTTATCTGACCCAGTGTCCATATATATATATAAAAAAATCCCTGCATTCATCCGAAACTAAGAGCAGATTCCACTTCATTTAAAGAATGCAACACAGGTAGGAATTGATATTGACATAGAATAATGCAAACCTGACACACGCAGGCAGTAGGAAGAGCAAGCACATTTCTCAATCTGCTCTACTCCGTCTCGCCCACAGCCACACAGCCAGGATCTAGAGCTCTGAAGTGGGAATGTGCTACATAGCCCAGCCATCCTTCCTCAGCCACTTTATAAAAAAGTGTGAAATTCACTGACAGTCTCCATCCTAGTAATCGTAATCATAATCATAACTGAACTTTTTTTAAAACACATTTTTATGCAATACCCGAGAAAACGAAGGATACAGGATGTAATGTCAGAAATGTGTGACTCCTTGCTAAGTTCAATTAGTTATGGCAGGATGATGCATTCTGTTTTGTGCAACTGACCATTTATTGTTTGTACAACACAACACTGAGAAAATTCCTATCTTCCAGATCTCAACACCGAGCAGATAAGAACATAAGAAATAGGAGCGGGAGCAGGAGTAGGCCAATAAGATCATGGCTCATCCTCTACCTCAACCAGATAGAGGACAAGTCTGCCGGACAGCACCTGGTGGACAGGTGAAGGGCCCCAGCAGAGGCTAGTGAACAGGTTAGTCACCTGTCCCAGAGGGGCGGTGTGTACCCACTGACAAATAAATCCCTAGACAGGGGGTGCACACCGGGTCACTCAACCCCAGACAGACAGGGGGTGCACACCGGTCACTCAACCCCAGACAGACAGGGGGTGCACACCGGGTCACTCAACCCCAGACAGACAGGGGGTGCACACCGGGTCACTCAACCCCAGACAGACAGGGGGTGCACACCGGTCACTCAACCCCAGACAGACAGGGGGTGCACACCGGGTCACTCAACCCCAGACAGACAGGGGGTGCACACCGGGTCACTCAACCCCAGACAGACAGGGGGTGCACACCGGTCACTCAACCCCAGACAGACAGGGGGTGCACACCGGGTCACTCAACCCCAGACAGACAGGGGGTGCACACCGGGTCACTCAACCCCAGACAGACAGGGGGTGCACACCGGTCACTCAACCCCAGACAGACAGGGGGTGCACACCGGGTCACTCAACCCCAGACAGACAGGGGGTGCACACCGGTCACTCAACCCCAGACAGACAGGGGGTGCACACCGGGTCACTCAACCCCAGACAGACAGGGGGTGCACACCGGGTCACTCAACCCCAGACAGACAGGGGGTGCACACCGGGTCACTCAACCCCAGACAGACAGGGGGTGCACACCAGGTCACTCAACCCCAGACAGACAGGGGGTGCACACCGGGTCACTCAACCCCAGACAGACAGGGGGTGCACACCGGGTCACTCAACCCCAGACAGACAGGGGGTGCACACCGGGTCACTCAACCCCAGACAGACAGGGGGTGCACACCGGGTCACTCAACCCCAGACAGACAGGGGGTGTACACCGGATGATGACCCCCAGATAGACAGAGGATACACCGGATCATTCAGATACCCTGAGAAGGGCCGTCATTCCAGGTTTCATGTTCATTTTGAAGAGTGCTTTTACTATAACTTCTTACTATTTTGTTTTTTTTTTAATTCATTCATGGGATGTGGTCGTCGCTGGCAAGGCCAGCATTTATTGCCCATCCCTAATTGCACTTGAGAAGGTGGTGGTGAGCCGCCTTCTTGAACCGCTGCAGTCCGTGTGGTGAAGGTTCTCCCACAGTGCTGTTGGGAAAGGAGTTCCAGGATTTTGACCCAGCGATGAAGGAACGGCGATATATTTCCATATCGGAATGGTGTGTGACTTGGAGGGGAACGTGCAGGTGGTGGTGTTCCTATGTGCCTGCTGCTCTCGTCCTTCTAGGTGGTAGAGGTCGCGGGTTTGGGAGGTGCTGTCGAAGAAGCCTTGGCGAGTTGCTGCAGTGCATCCTGTGGATGGTACACATTGCAGCCACAGTGCGTCGGTGGTGAAGGGAGTGAATGTTTAGGGTGGTGGATGGGGTGCCAATCAAGTGGGCTGCTTTGTCCTGGATGGTGTCGAGCTTCTTGAGTGTTGTTGGAGCTGCACTCATCCAAGCAAGTGGAGAATATTCCATCACACGCCTGACTTGTGCCTTGTAGATGGTGGAAAGGCTTTGGGGAGTCAAGGAGGTGAGTCACTCGCCGCAGAATACCCAGCCTCTGACCTGCTCTCGTAGCCACAGTATTTATATGGCTGGTCCAGTTAAGTTTCTGGTCAATGGTGACCCCCAGGATGTTGATGGTGGGGGATTCGGCGATGGTAATGCCGTTGAATGTCAAGGGGAGGTGGTTAGACTCTCTCTTGTTGGAGATAGTCATTGCCTGGCGCTTGTCTGGTGCGAATGTTACTTGCCACTTATGAGCCCAAGCCTGGATGTTGTCCAGGTCATGCTGCATGCGGGCTCGGACTGCTTCATTATTTGAGGAGTTGCGAATGGAACCGAACACTGCAGTCATCAGCGAACATCCCCATTTCTGACCTTATGATGGAAGGAAGGTCATTAATGAAGCAGCTGAAGATGGTTGGGCCGAGGACACTGCCCTGAGGAACTCGGGTTGAGTTTAAGCAGCAAATCAGGATATCTGCGCCAATGAAAGGATTAGGATAATTCTATGCTGCACAGAAATTATTTCGCCAAAAGGTCAAACTGATCATAGTTGAGGCAGAGACCATTACATTTTTTAAACTGACGAGTAAATATATATTTCAAGCAGAGGAAGACACGGGGTAATGCGAAAGAGCAAGGCAGTGGGATTAGTTTTGGATTGCTCCAATAAAGGCAGGCCAAATGGCCTCATTCTGGTGCTTTAAACATGTATGGTTCTATGAAGAAACCTTATCTTCAACTCCTCAGTAAGCGAAACTAGTATGCTTCCAAGTCACAGTGGCACATATCCACTAGGTAATTTCAAATCCTATTGTTACTACTTCCTTCCCTGTCCCATTGCTCCTACATTCATCACTGTCCCGCAATCTCGCTCTAAATGCTCATCTTCTCTTGCCCTGACATTATATTTACTGGGCACCAAAATGAGCAATTGGTGCCAAACTCTGAACTTTATCACAGTCGTTTTCAGAAACTGTCACTTCATCACAGTGAGGTTTGCTGTAATGGCCTGAGTCTCTACTACAAACAGCCAGCAAACACAGTCCAAAACAAAAAGATGCAGAATTCAGTATTGTGTACCTAATCTCTATTCCTTAATCCCACAGTGGAACCTCAATTATCTGCCACAATGAGGGCATTCCTGGAAAATAATAAAAGTTGGCAGATATTTGCAAGTCCCTCTATATTTAGTCAGTTGAAGAAGGCAGCCCACCATCTTCTCATGGCAACTAGGGACGGGCAATAAATACAGCCTGCCAGCATCACTACATCCAGAGAATGAATAAAGAAATCCACTGCAATACTTCTCTGTCCTAACACTCCTTTCTGCAAAAATAACATTTTCAGCATGTAGAAATTAAACATTCTGGTTCTTAAAAATTTTAACATGTACCAGATTTTAAGTTTCTCCGCTTCTCATTAAGAGATGTATCAGCCCCAGCAAAATGCTTCCAGCAAAACTTGGTGATTTTTAACCTGTAAAGTGAGTGAAATTTTACTGCCAACAAAATCGTTCTTCGCAGTACATTTAAATAACAGGGCTGCCCTCGTGACTGGAGTTACACAGTGCATGCAGCACTCTGGGGCAGGCACCAAAGAATTTCCCATCTGACCACAACTCTTCAAGCTGCACAGATTTATCTTTGAGAAGTACTTACTAAAACTGTTTGAATTTTATGTCCAAGTTACCTCAGACTGTTCAGCCTAGTCTGTTGTATTGTTTTATTTGTCAAGCTGCACTCAGCTCAGATTCCTGTCTGTCTGGAGCAGGTCATCTTGCGCTCACACATGTTGACAGCTCTAAATAAAAACATACTTGGCATTACTGCATCTCAGTAACTGAGGGACTGGAGGATTTCTCCCCCCTCCCGATATGATCCCGCAGGTTTTGGCAGCATTGTTGATACTTGAGCCTAGACATCGAGCTGTAACAGGCTACTTGACCAAGGGACACCAGAGTTACGCCCGATCCAGTCCTTAACAACTTCCACAGAAATGCATCCTGCCTAATCAACTTGAGTGTTCCCATCCCCATCCCTGCCTGAACATCTTTTAAAGTTGTTATTTTTTTTTAAATTCAAATTAAAAGCTCAAGTCTGCTCAACCCTGATTTTTTTTATTGGTTCTCGAGTGGGGGTTTGCTGGCAAGGCCAGGTTTATTACTCACCTCTGGTGGTGGTTGGATGGTGATTGCTTTTACAGGTTGCTTTGTTCAGCTCCTTCAGAGGGCACTAAGAGTCAATCATCGCTCTGAAAAACTGCCCTCAGCTCCTACGATGGCCCAGAATTTCCTGAAAACTTGCATCGAACCAATGGCGTAAATACAGCATAATGTCGGTTTTCAGCACAAAAGATGGAGGAACATAAAGGAATAGGTGCAAGTTTGTCACTTCCTTTGGGCCATAATTGTTTACGCTGACTTCTGGTTGTTATACGCCAGTTTTAACTTTGCAGCATATGCTAATTAAAATCTCAGGAAATTTTGGTGTAACTCGCAACAGGAAAATTGGTGTAAAGTTCAGCATAACTTGTCAGTTACACCGTCTGAGAAATTCTGGGCCTCTGTTTTATCCCTTCTAATCCATTTTAATCCAATTTCCTATCCTCCCCCTCATTCCATAACCTTTAATCTTCCCATGTGGTACCTTGTCAAATGCTTTCCTAAAGTACACCACATCCACTGCATTTCCCCATCTACCATGTCCATTAGCTCCTAAAAGTACTCTATGAGGCTTGTCAAGCTTTTGAAATCCATGCTGGCTACTTGCAACTATTTTCTCTTTATCTAGATATGTGGTAATTTCATCCTTAAAGACTCTTAAAACATTTCCCTACCACAGATGTTAAGCTAACTGGCTTGTAATTACCCAGAGTAGCTCTGTCTCCCCTTTGAAAAATGGTATTACATTGGCCACTCTCCAGTCTTCTGGCACAGATCCACACTCAATAAAGCCTGAAATATAATTTCTAGGGCCTCTGCAATTTCCTCCCTTCAGACCCTGGTGCATTGGATTCATTTCATAGTAGGTACAGCACAGGAGGAGGCCATTCTGCCCATCGTGCCAGCTCTTTGAAAGAGCTATCTAGCTTAACTAACATATCTAAAAGTGTTCCTTTTATCCATCACAACATCACTCATCTTGCTCTCAAGCACTTCACGATTTGCCACCTCACCAATATCTTTCTTTTTAGCAAAGACCAATGCAAAGTATTTATTATATAGAATGTACAGTTCAGAAACAGGCCATTCGGCCTGGTCTATGCTGGTGTTTTTATGCTCCACACGAACGTCCTGCCACCCTACTCATCTCACCCTATCAGCATATCCTTCTATTCCTTTCTTCCTCATGCACTTATCTAGCTTCCCCTTAAATGTATGTATGCAGTTATCCTCAACCACTTCATTTGATAGCAAGTTCCACATTCTCACCACTCTTTGGGTAAAGAGGTTTCTCCTGAATTCCCTTTTGGATTTATTAGTGACTCTCTTATATTTATGACCTCTAGTTTTAGACTCCCCACAAATGGAAACATCTTCTCTACATCTACCCTATCAAACCCCCTTCATAGTTAAAGGCCTCTATTAGGTCAGCCCTCAGCCTGTTCAGTCTTTCCAGCTAGGTATAACCTCTCAGTTCTAGTATCAACCTTGTGAATATTTTTTGCACCTGCTCCAGTGCTTCTATATCCTTTTTGTAATATGGAGACCAGAACTGTGCACAGTAATCAGAGTATGGTCTAACCAAGGATCTATACAAGTTCAACATAACATCTCTGTTTTTCAATTCTATTCCTCTAGAAATGAACCCCAGTGCTTTGTTTGCATTTTTTATGGCCTTGTTAACCTGCGTTGCCACTTTTAATACACAGCTCTATATAACCCCTCCACACATGCAGCTTCACATAATCCACATCTCCAAATTGACAATCCTCTCATCTCAATAGGTCCCATCTCACTTAACAATTCTAATTTTACTGATATATTTAGAAAATACTTTACTCTTCCTTTTAATGATTTTTAATTTTTTTTCCTCATTATCCTTCTTGGTTTTCCTTATCCCAGTCATAACCCCTTTTCTTATTTTCTCATACTTCGTTATTTTTCATTATTCTTATAGTCCTCATGGGCTTAATTCTCCAATGTTAATTTGTTTCGAATCTCTATTTTTCCATGGCATCCTAGTAGTTTCCTCCTTTTTTAAGGGAATATACTGATTAAGCACCTTTGCATTCTCTTGTTTTAGAAAAAAAATCCCACTGTTGCTCTACAATCCTGTGTGCCAATTTTTCCTTCCACCTCCTCTCAGCAAGCTCAATCCTTGTATTCCTAAAATCGGCCCTAATCCAATCTGGTATTCTAAGTTTTGTACTGTCTTTTTTCCTTTCTAGTGGGATCTTAAGCCTCATCATATTGAGGTCACTACCCCTAAGATACTTACCCAAATTTAGCACATTTCACACTTCAGTGACTAGTTTATGGAACGCAGGCAGCATGTTAACCGATTTGGCTGAAACAGCACTCAAAGGCTCGAGAACTTGACTGGAATGGGTACCTGTACATCTTGCATCCAAGAGATCCCCGGTAGCTCCATTGGTTAAATCAATAAACAGCTGAGCCACGAGGACCAGAAAGGTCCGAGGTCCCTCATGTTTTGACAAAGGCTTCGTACCCTAAATGTTAACCATTCTCCTCTCTCAGCAAATGCTGCTTGACCTGCCGAGTGTTTCCAGGATGGGGAAGAGTATAGGCATTATATACTGTAATCCCCAATTATCCTTTTACTGTCCAGCGGAGTAAAAACAATCCAGCCACTGGATATCACTTACGGACAACTACACATTTTAGAAGGGTAATCACTTAGTGGAGGAGGGTTTTTGTTCGAGTTGAATTGCTAAATGTTAAACAGGCTACAAGAGAAGTTGTTCGATAAAATTAGAAAACTTCTGATCCAAGTACAGAAGAACACAAACAAGAGACCCAAACCCTACCGGCCTTTCCCGGTCTGACCTATATGTGACTCCAGACCAACAGCAATGTGGTTGATTCTTAACTGCCCTCTGAAATGGCCTAGCAAGCAACCCAGTCGTACAATCCTGCTACAAAAAGACATCATAAGAATAAAGCCGGACGGACCACCCGGCAGGGACCACTAGGCACCAGACACGACAAAGGCAAACCAAGCCTAGTCGACCCTGCAAAGTCCTCCTCACTAACATCTTGGGGACTTGTGCCAAAATTTGGAGACTAGTCAAGCAACAGCCTGACATAGCCATCCCTCACAGAATCATACCTTTCAGCCAACGTCCCAAACTCCTCCATCACCATCCCTAGATATGTCCTCTCCTATCGGCAGGACAGACCCACCAGAAGTGGCAGCACAGTGATATACAGTCATGAGGGAGTGGCCCTGGGAGTCCTCAACATTGACTCCGGACCCCATGAAGTCTCATTGCATCAGGTCAAACAGGGGCAAGGAAACCCGCTGCTGATTACCATCTATCACCCATCCTCAGCTGATGAATCAGTATTCCTCCATGTTAAGCACCACTTGGAGGAAGCACTGAGGATAACAAGGGCACAGAATGTACTCTGGGTGGGGGATTTCAATGCCCATCACCAAGAGTGGCTTGGTAGCACCACTACTGACCGAGCCGGCCAAGTCCTGATGGACTCTGCTGCCAGACTGGGCCTGCGGCAGAGAGAACCAACACGAGGGGAAAAACCTACTTGACTTCCTCACCAATCTATCCGTCACAGATGCATCTGTCCATGACAGTATTGGTAGGAGTGACCACCGCAGTCCTTGTGGAGACGAAGTCCCGTCTTCACACTGAGGACACCATCCATCGTCAGTGTGTACCATCTACAAGATGCACTGCTGCAACTTGCCAAGGCTTTTTCGACGGCACCTCCAAAACCCACGACCTCTACCACATAAAAGGACAAGGATAAACTTGGCGAGAGAGAAGTATTAAGGAGATTAGCATCTTTGAAAGTAGATAAATCACCGGGGCCGGATGAAATATATCCTAGGCTGTTAAAAGAAACAAGGGAGGAAATAGAATCATCATAGACACCAGTTCTTCTGCTACCCACTGTTGAGTGGAGGTGACTGAGCCGACTTCTCCCAGAATGCTCCTCTGTCTCCTCTGCTGGATGATTTTCCTCCTGGTAGTCACTGAAGGGCTTCTTCTGCTACCCACTGTTCAGAGAGGGAGGTGCTGGAAGTCTTAACGCGCATCAAGATAGATAAATCTCCGGGACCTGATGTGTATCCCAGGATGTTATGGGAGGTTAGGGAGGAAATTGCTGGTCCCCGAGCAGAGAGATTTGAATCATCGACAGCTACAGGTGAGGTGCCTGAAGATTGGAGGGTAGCAAATGTTGTGCCTTTAAGAAGGGCGGCAGGGGAAAGCCTGGGAACTACAGACCGGTGAGCCTGACATCTGTAGTGGGTAAGTTGTTAGAGGGTATTCTAAGAGACAGGATCTACAGGCATTTGGAGAGGCAGGGACTGATTAGGAACAGTCAGCATGGTTTTGTGAGAGGAAAATCATGTCTCACGAATTTGATTGAGTTTTTTGAAGGGGTAACCAAGAAGATAGATGAGGGCTGTGCAGTAGACGTGGTCGACATGGACTTTAGCAAAGCCTTTGACAAGATACCGCATGGTAGGTTGTTACGTAAGGTTAAATCTCACGGGATCCAAGGTGAGGTAGCCAATTGGATACAAAATTGGCTTGACGACAGAAGACAGAGGGTGGTTGTAGAGGGTTGTTTTTCAGACTGGAGGTCTGTGACCAGCGGTGTGCCTCAGGGATCGGTGCTGGGTCCGCTGTTATTTGTTATTTATATTAATGATTTGGATGAGAATTTAGGTGGAATGGTTAGTAAGTTTGCAGATGACACCAAGATTGGTGGCATTGTGGACAGTGAAGAAGGTTATCTAGGATTGCAACGGGATCTTGATCAATTGGGCCAGTGGGCCGATGAATGGCAGATGGAGTTTAATTTAGATAAATGTGAGGTGATGCATTTTGGTAGATCGAATCAGACCAGGACTTACTCCGTTAATGGTAGGGCGTTGGGGAGAGTTATAGAACAAAGATCTAGGAGTACAGGTTCATAGCTCCTTGAAAGTGGAGTCACAGGTGGATAGGGTGGTGAAGAAGGCATTCGGCATGCTTGGTTTCATTGGTCAGAACATTGAATGCAGGAGTTGGGATGTCTTGTTGAAGCTGTACAAGACATTAGTTAGGCCACACTTGGAATACTGTGTACAGTTCTGGTCACCCTACTATAGAAAGGATATTATTAAACTAGAAAGAGTGCAGAAAGGATTTACTAGGATGCTACCGGGACTTGATGGTTTGACTTATAGGGAGAGGTTGGATAGACTGGGACTTTTTTCCCTGGAGAGTAGGAGGTTAAGGGGTGATCTTATAGAAGTCTATAAAATAATGAGGGGCATAGATAAGGTAGATAGTCAAAATCTTTTCCCAAAGGTGGGGGAGTCTATAACGAGGGGGCATAGATTTAAGGTGAGAGGGGAGAGATACAAAAGGGTCCAGAGGGGCAATTTTTTTCACTCAAAGGGTGGTGAGTGTCTGGAACGAGCTGCCAGAGGCAGTAGTAGAGGCGGGTACAATTTTGTCTTTTAAAAAGCATTTGGACAGTTACATGGGTAAGATGGGTATAGAGGGATATGGGCCAAGTGCAGGCAATTGGGACTAGCTTAGTGGTATAAACTGGGCGACATGGACATGTTGGGCCGAAGGGCCTGTTTCCATGTTGTAAACTTCTATGATTCTATGATTCTATAATATGTACACTCCTCAAATAGTGGGGGTTCTGACCATCATTTTCCAATCCTCACTGGATACAGGCGTGGTGCTGGAGGATTAGAGGACTGCTAACATTGTACTGTTGTTTAAGCAGGGAGCGAGGGATAGACAGAGTAATTACAGGCCAGTCAGTCTAACCTAGTGGTGGGCAAATTATTGGAATCAATTCTGAGGGACAGGATAAACAGTCACTTAGAAAGGCACGGAGTAATCAAGGACAGTCAGCATGAATTTGTAAAGGGAACGTTGTGTCTGACTAACTTGATTTAATTTTTTGAGGCGGTAACAAGGAGGGTCGATGAGGGTAGTGCATTTGATGTTGTCTACATGAATTTTAGCAAGGCTTTTGACAAAGTCCCACATGGCAGACTGGTGAAAAAAGTACAAGCCCATGGGATCCAAGGGAAAGCAGCAAGTTGGATCCAAAATTGGCTCCGTGGCAGGAAGCAACGGGTAATGGTCAACGGGTGCTTTTGTGACTGGAAGGCTGTTTCCAGTGGAGTCCCGCAGGGCTCAGTACTAGGTCCTTTGCTTTTTGTGATATAAATTAATGATTTGGACTTAAATGTAGGGGGCATAATTAAGAAGTTTGCAGATGATACAAAAATTAACCATGTGGTTGATAGTGAGGAAGAAAGCTGTAGACTGCAGGAAGATATCAATGGACTGGTCAGGTGGGCAGAAAAGTGGCAAATGGAATTCAATCCGGAGAAGTGTGAGGTAATGCATTTTGCGGGGGCAAACAAGGCAAGGGAGTACACAATAAATGGGAGGATACTGAAAGGTGCAGAGGAAGTGAGGGACCTTGTCCACGGATCCCTGAAGATAGCAGGACAGGTAGATAAGATGGTTAAGGCGGCATATGGGATACTTTCCATTATTAGCCAACGTATAGAATATAAGAGCAAGGAGGTTATGTTGGAACTGTATGAAACACTGGTTAGGTCACAGCTTGAGTATTGTGTACAGTTCTGGTCACATTACAGGAAAGATGTGATTGCACTAGAGGGGCTACAGAGGAGATTTACGAGGATGTTGGTGGGACTGGAGAATTTTAGCGATGAGGAAAGATTGGATAGGCTCGGGTTGTTTTCTTTGGAGTGAAGGAGGCCGAGGGGTGATTTAATTGAGGGGCCTAAATAGAGTGGAAAGGAAGGACCTATTTCCCTTAGCAGAGGGGTCATTAACCAGGGGGCATAGATTTGAAGTGATTAGAAGGATTAGAGTGGAAATGAGGAAAATTTATTTCTCCCAAAGGGTGCTAGGGGTCTGGAACTCACTGCCTGAAAGGGTGGTAGAGGCAGAAACCCTCAACTCATTTAAAAAGTACTTGGATGTGGCCTACAAGGTTATGGACCAAGTGCTGGAAAGTGGGATTAGGCTGGGTAGCTCATTTTCGGCCGGTGCGGACACGAACGGCCTTTCTGTGCCGTAAATTTTCTATGATTCTAAATGACCAAATGGATGATGGTGCAAGGCAATGAGGGTCGTAATGGGACAAGTAAAGAAACAAAGGATGGGTCTAGAGGAACTGTAAATGGCAACGGCAGAACCATTACCGGCACTTGCTGTCCGAAAAAATGGGAGCAGTGGTTATGACCTGAAGTTATTGAAATCAATGTTGAGTCCAGAAGGTTGTTAAGTGCCTAATTGAAAGACGAGGTACTGTTCCTCGAGCTTCAGTGTAGGACTGAAGTCAGAGTGGGAGTGGGACAGAGAATAAAAATGGCAAGTGACCGGAAGCTCAGGATCACGCTTGCGGGCTAAGCGGAGGTGTTCAGCAAAGCGATCACCCAATCTGCGTTTGGTCTCCCCAATGTAGAGGAGACCGCATTGTGAGCAGCAAATATAGTATACTAAATTAAAAGTAGTACAAGTAAATCGCCGTTTCACCTGGAAGGGGCGTCTGGGTGGGGGGGGAAGGGAGGAGGTGAAAAGGCAGGTGTTGCATCTCCTGAGCTCGAACGGGAAGGTGCCATGGGAAGGACAGCAGGTGTTGGGGTGATGGAAGAGCGGACCAGGGTGTTGCGGAGGGAAAAGGGCATTTCGGAATGCTGAAAGGGGAGCGGAACACGTGCTTAGTGGTGGGATCACGCTGGAGGTGGCGAAAATGGCAGATGGTGATCAATTGAATGTGGAGGCTGGTGGGGTGAAGGTGAGGGAAAGAGGGATCCTATCATGGTTCTGGAAGGGAGGGGAAGGGGTGAGGGCAAAAGTGCAGGAAATGGGACGAACGCGGTCAAGGGCCCTATCAGCTACAGTGGAGGGGAACCCTCAGTTGAGGAAAAAGGAAGACATATCGGAAGCAATAGGGTAAAAGGTGGCATCGTCAGAACACGTGACGAAGACAGAGAAACTGGGAGAAGGGAATAGAGTCCTTACAGGAAGTGGGGTGGGAGGAAGTGTAATCAAGGTAGCTGTGGGAGTCAGTGGGCTTATGATAGATACAGTTGACAGCCTATCCCCAAAAATGGAGAGAGAAGTGAGGAGGGGAAAGGAAAAGTCGGAGATAGACCATGTGAAAGCAAGGGAAGGGTGGAAATTGGAAGCAACGTTGATGAAATTTGCGAGTTCGGGGTGAGAGCAGGAAACGGCACCAATACAGTCATCAATCATAGAATCATAAAGGTTACAGCACGGAAGTCCGTGCCAGCTCTATGCAAGGGCAATCCAGCTAGTCTCACACCTCCACCCTTTCCCCGTAGCCCTGCAATTTTTTTTTACTTTCAAGTACTTATCCAGTTCCCTTTTGAAGGCCATGATTGAATCTGCCTCCACCACCCCCTCGGGCAGTGCATTCCAGATCCTAACCACTCACTGTGTAAAAATCACCTTAAAACTATGTCCTCTAGTTCTTGACCCTTCCTCCAATGGGAACAGTTTCACACTCTCTATTCTCTCTAGACCCTTCATGATTTTGAATACCTCTATCAAATCTCCTCTCAACCTTCTCTGTTCCAAAGAGAACAATCCCAGCTTCTCCAGTCTATCTATGTAACTAAAGTCCCTCATCCCTGAAATCATTCTAGTAAATCTCTTCTGCACCCTCTCAAAGGCCTTCACATCCTTCCTAAAGTGCGGTGCCCAGAATTGGACACAATACTCCAGCTGTGGCCGAACCAGTGTTTTACAAACGTTCATCATGACTTCCTTGCTTTTGTACTCTCTGCCTCCACTGATAAAGCCCAGGATCCCGTATGCTTTTTTAACCACTTTCTCAACCTGCCCTGCCACCTTCAATGATTTGTGTACATATAACCCCAGATCTCTCTGTTTCTGTACCCCTTTTAGAATTGTACCCTTTAGTTTATATTGCCCCTCATTCTTCCTACCGAAATGCATGACCTCACATTTTTCTGCGTTATATTTCATCTGCCAAGTGTCCACCCATGCCACCAGCCCGTCTATATCCTCTTGAAGTCTATTACTATCCTCCTCACTGTTCACTACACTTCCAAGTTATTTGTCATCTGCAAATTTGGAAATTGTGTCCTGTACACCCAAGTCCAAGTCATTAATATATATCAAGAAGAGCAGTGGTCCCAGCACCGACCCCTGGGGATCACCACTGTACACCTCCCTCCAGTCCAAAAAACCGTTCACCACTACTCTGTTTCCTGTTACTTAGCCAATTCTGTATCCATGCTGCTACTGCCCCCTTTATTCCATGTGCTTCAATCTGGAAGACAAGCCTATTATGCCGCACTTTATCAGATGCCTTTTGAAAGTCCATATACACCACATCAACTGCATTGCCCTCACTGACCCTCTCTGTTACCTCATCAAAAAACTCAATCAAGTTCGTTAAACACGATTTGCCTTTAACAAATCTGTGCTGGCTTTCCCGAATCAATCCACACTTGTCCAAGTGACTGTTAATTCTGTCCTGGATTATAGTTTCTAAAAGCTTCCCACCTCTGAGCTTAAACTGATTGCCCTGTAGTTGCTGGATTTATCCTTACACCCTTTTTTGAACAAGGGCGTAACGTTTGCAATTCTCCAGTCCTCTGGCACCACCCCCATATCTAAGGATATTTGGAAGATTATGGCCAGTACCTCTTCAATTTCCACCATTACTTCCCTCAGCAACCAAGGATGCATCCCATCCGGACCGGGTGACTTATCTACTTCAAGAACAGCTGGCCTTTCTAGTACCTCCTCTATCAATTTTTAGCCCATCCAATATCTCAACTACATCTTCCTTTACTGAGACTATGGCAGCATCTTCTTCCTTGGTAAAGACAGATGCAATCTATTCATTTAGTCCCTCAGCCATGCCCTCTGCCTCCATGAGTAGATCTCCTTTTTGGTCACTAATCGGCCCCACCCCTCCTCTTACTGCCCGTTTACACGCCAATAGAAGACTTTTGGATTCCCTTTTATGTTGGCCGCCAGTCTATTCTCACTCTCTCTTTGCCCCTCTGATTTCTTTTTTCACTTCCCCTCTGAACTTTCTAAATTCAGCCTGGTTCTCATTTGTTTTATCACCTGACATCGGTCATACGCCCCTTTTTTCTGCTTCATCTTACTCTCCTCCTCTTTCATCATCCAGGGAGCTCTGGCTTTAGTTACTCTACCTTTCTCCCTTGTGGGTATGTATCTAGCCTGTACCGGAATGTACCAGAAAAAGGAGTGAGGGAAGGGACCAGAGTAGGAACGGACAAAGAATGTTCCACGTAGCCCACAAAAAGGCAGCAATAGCTAGGACCCAGATGGTGAGTGAAGTCAAAAGAAGAAGAAGTTGCTCAACGCAAGAACAAATTCAGCCAGGCGGAGGAGAGTGGTGGTGGACGGGGACTGGTTGGGCCTCCATTCAAGGAAGAAGCAGAGGGCCCGCAGGCCATCCTAGTGGGGGATGGAGGTGTAGAGGGACTGGATGTCCCTCATGTAGAAATGTGAAGGCCAGAACAGGTAGCCCAATTGAGCTTTTACAATAACATGGCAGCTTTCACTGTCATTTTAAACCTCCAATTGCCAGATTAATTAAATTCACTTTCACGTATCCACTGAGTGGCTGTAACCATTTGTACGATCTCCGGCTTTAATGTCCTTTTTTAAACGCATTGTTTTGTTACGATCTGGAATGTGCTGCCTGAAAGTGTGGAGGAAGCAGATTCAATAGTAACTTTCAAAGGGGAATTGGATAAATATTTGAAAAGGAAAAATTTGCAGGGCTATGGGGAAAGAGCAGGGAAGTGGGTGTAATTGGATAGCTCTTTCAAAGAACCAGCACTGGCACGATGAGCTGAATGGCCTCCCTCTGTGCAGGAAGTCAGTGGGAAATAAAATGGTGACAGAAACAAAAGGCAGTAAGGGAGAGTGTACAGAACATGACCGGACAGATGGTCTGAGAAAGCAGGGCAAAGACCAAGGGAAGTCTAGATTAAACTGCATTTATTTCAATGCAAGAAGTCTGATGGGCAAGGCAGATGAACTCAGGGCATGGATGGGTACATGGGACTGGGATGTTATAGCTATTACTGAAACATGGATAAGGGAGGGGCAGGACTGGCAGCTCAATGTTCCAGGGTACAGATGCTATAGGAAAGATAGAGCAGGAGGTAAGAGAGGAGGGGGAGTTGCGTTCTTGATTAGGGAGAACATCACGGCAGTAGTGAGAGGGGATATATCCGAGGGTTCGCCCACTGAGTCTATATGGGTAGAACTGGAAAATAAGAAGGGAGAGATCACTTTGATAGGATTGTACTACAGACCCCCAAATAGTCAACGGGAAATTGAGGAGCAAATATGTAAGGAGATTACAGACTGCTGCAAGAAAAATAGGGTGGTAATAGTAGGGGACTTTAACTTTCCCAACATTGACTGGGACAGCCATAGCATTAGGGGCTTGGATGGAGAGAAATTTGTTGAGTGTATTCAGGAGGAATTTCTCATTCAGTATGTGGATGGCCCGACTAGAGAGGGGGCAAAACTTGACCTCCTCTTGGGAAATAAGGAAGGGCAGGTGACAGAAGTGTTAGTGAGGGATCACTTTGGGACCAGTGATCATAATTCCATTAGTTTTAAGATAGCTATGGAGAAGGATAGGTCTGGCCCAAAAGTTAAAATTCTAAATTGGGGAAAGGCCAATTTTGATGGTATTAGACAGGAACTTTCAGAAGTTGATTGGGAGAGTCTGTTGGCAGGCAAAGGGACGTCTGGTAAGTGGGAGGCTTTCAAAAGTGTGTTAACCAGGGTTCAGGGTAAGCACATTCCTTATAAAGTGAAGGGCAAGGCTGGTAGAAGTAGGGAACCTTGGATGACTCGGGAGATTGAGGCACTAGTCAAAAAGAAGAAGGAGGCATATGACATGCATAGGCAGCTGGGATCAAGTGGATCCCTTGAAGAGTATAGAGATTGCCGGAGTAGAGTTAAGAGAGAAATCAGGAGGGCAAAAAGGGGATATGAGATTGCTTTGGCAGATCAGGCAAAGGTGAATCCAAAGAGCTTCTACAAATACATAAAGGGCAAAAGAGTAACTAGGGAGAGAGTAGGGCCTCTTAAGGATCAACAAGGTCATCTATGTGCGGAACCACAAGAGATGGGTGAGATCCTGAATGAATATTTCACATCGGTATTTACGGTTGAGAAAGGCATGGATGTTAGGGAACTTGGGGAAATAAATAGTGATGTCTTGAGGAGTGTACATATTACAGAGAGGGAGGTGCTGGAAGTCTTAACGCGCATCAAGGTAGATAAATCTCCGGGACCTGATGAAATGTATCCCAGGACGTTATGGGAGGTTAGGGAGGAAATTGCGGGTCCCCTAGCGCAGATATTTGAATCATCCACCGCTACAGGTGAGGTGCCTGAAGATTGGAGGGTAGCAAATGTTGTGCCTTTGTTTAAGAAGGGCGGCAGGGAAAAGCCTGGGAACTACAGACCGGTGAGCCTGACATCTGTCGTGGGTAAGTTGTTAGAGGGTATTCTGAGGGACAGGATCTACAGGCATTTGGAGAGGCAGGGACTAATTAGGAACAGTCAGCATGGTTTTGTGAGAGGAAAATCATGTCTCACGAATTTGATTGAGTTTTTTGAAGGGGTAACCAAGAAGATAGATGAGGGCTGTGCAGTAGACGTCGTCTACATGGACTTCAGCAAAGCATTTGACAAGGTACCGCATGGTAGGTTGTTACATAAGGTTAAATCTCATGGGATCCAAGGTGAGGTAGCCAATTGGATACAAAATTGGCTTGACGACAGAAGACAGAGGGTGGTTGTCGAGGGTTGTTTTTCAAACTGGATGCCTGTGTCCAGCGGTGTGCCTCAGGGATCGGTGCTGGGTCCGCTGTTATTTGTTATTTATATTAATGATTTGGATGAGAATTTAGGAGGCATGGTTAGTAAGTTTGCAGATGACACCAAGATTGGTGGCATTGTGGACAGTGAAGAAGGTTATCTGGGATTGCAACCGGATCTTGATCAATTGGGCCAGTGGGCCGATGAATGGCAGATGGAGTTTAATTTAGATAAATGTGAGGTGATGCATTTTGGTAGATCGAATCGGGCCAGGACCTACTCCGTTAATGGTAGGGCGTTGGGGAGAGTTATAGAACAAAGAGATCTGGGAGTACAGATTCATAGCTCCTTGAAAGTGGAGTCACAGGTGGATAGGGTGGTGAAGAAGGCATTCGGCATGCTTGGTTTCATTGGTCAGAACATTGAATGCAGGAGTTGGGATGTCCTGTTGAAGTTGTACAGGGCATTGGTGAGGCCACACTTGGAGTACTGTGTACAGTTCTGGTCACCCTATTATAGAAAGGATATTATTAAACTAGAAAGAGTGCAGAAAAGATTTACTAGGATGCTACCGGGACTTGATGGTTTGACTTATAGGGAGAGGTTAGACAGACTGGGACTTTTTTCCCTGGAGAGTAGGAGGTTAAGGGGTGATCTTATAGAAGTCTATAAAATAATGAGGGGCATAGATAAGGTCGATAGTCAAAATCTTTTCCCAAAGGTAGGGGAGTCTATAACGAGGGGGCATAGATTTAAGGTGAGAGGGGAGAGATACAAAAGGGTCCAGAGGGGCAATTTTTTCACTCAAAGGGTGGTGAGTGTCTGGAACGAGCTGCCAGAGGCAGTAGTAGAGGCGGGTACAATTTTGTCTTTTAAAAGCATTTGGACAGTTACATGGGTAAGATGGGTATAGAGGGATATGGGCCAAGTGCAGGCAATTGGGACTAGCTTAGTGGTATAAACTGGGCGACATGGACATGTTGGGCCGAAGGGCCTGTTTCCATGTTGTAACTTCTATGATTCTATGATTCTATAAGATTCTATGATCACTCCATGATGCTATTTATACAGCCCATGGACAGTCAAACCAAGAAACAGAGTCAGATTTCTGCCGACGTCACAGATAGGACATCTAAACTATTAATAAACCTGATGCCGGTCCATCTATGTTATGGTATAGTATTTCTAATTCATTCATCAATGTATTTCAACCTCCAGGTACCAAGGATAGTTATTATGTGTGGAATATCAAACATCTTGAACTGCTTTTGACCAGTAAATTTGTTTTTAAGTTTTGGTTGAGGAAGGAACGTGGCACCGATCCTCTGAATGTAGTGCCATGGGATCTTTAAGCTGCTACAGCACCGCCTCCAGCTCAGAGTCTAAGTCTTCAACACTCTTCACAGAAATACAAATGGAAGTCCCATTAACAGACACATTAGCAAATTCTAATTATTAACACATGAAGCTACTTGATAATATAGAATGGTGTGAATTACACCGCTCACAGCAACATGGATCCTGGTCAACTGGAGTAACATCAAACCAGTGTGTGGTGACGGTAATTAGCAAAATTTCTCTGCAGTGTGACAACTAAAGATTAAAATATTAAATATCAACATATGCGAATACAACACTACCCCCCAATTCATGAGATAGATTCGGGTAATAATTCATAATAGCATTCAGATTCCAACAAAGAGTCTCAAGGATCCAACAGCAGGGCTTGATACTAAGCCTGTTTGGCCACCGGACACTAAGACTAGCACGCAAGTATAACCTGAGCATAAATCAACTGGAACAATTATTCAGTTGGGATGGGGAGGGAGGGAGGGAGTGAGCGAAGACAGCGTGCACAAGAGCGACATAGAGTGCAAAAGTGATAGTGAACACACGAGAAAGATGGAGCCGCAGTGGGTGTGGGGCCACGAGATAGAGAGAAAACAGCAAGAAAGGAGATATATGAAGTAAAAACAGAAAACATTGGAAACACTCAGGTCAGGCAGCATCTGTGGAGAGAGAGAGAGAGAGAGAGAACACACCAGAGTTAATGTTTCAGGTCAATGTCCTTTCATCAGAACTGGAAGAGTTAGAGATTAAGTTTTTATACAAGTGCAGAGGCAGGGAAAAAGAGGGAGGAGTGGGGAAGAGAACAAAGGGAAAGGTCTGAGATCAGGTGGATGGCAGGAGTGATTAAACAACAACTTGCATTTATGTAGAGCCTTTAAAATGTCCCAAGGCGATTCACAGGAGTATTATCGAACAAAATTTGACATCAAGCCACATAAGGAGATATTAGGACAGGTGACCAAAAGCTTGGTCAAAGAGGTAGGCTTTAAGGAGCATCTTAAAAGGAGGAGAGTTAGAGAGATTTAGGGAGGGAATTCCAGAGCTTAGGGCCTACGCAGCTGAAGGCACGGCCACCAATGGTGGAGCGATTAAAATAGGGGATGCGCAAGAGGCAAGAATTGGAGGAGTGCAGAAATCTCGAACAAAAGGAACAATGGTGCAAGGCAAAAGATGGTGGAAGTGGGACAAGTAAACAAAAATATGGGTCCAGAGGAGGTGTAAATGATAACAGCAGAACCATTACCAGCACCTGCTGTCCAAGAAAATGGATGTGGAGATGCCGGTGATGGACTGGGGTTGACAATTGTAAACAATTTTACAACACCAAGTTATAGTCCAACGATTTTATTTGAAATTTACAAGCTTTCAGGGTCTTCCTCAGGTAAATGTCAGGAACTACTCGAAGCCTACGCATTTATAAATCACAGAACAATACATGGTGATTACAGATAGTCTTTGCAACTGCCCGTTGCCAAGGCAATCACCGTGTTCAGACAGAGAGGTGTTACCTACAGAGCCCCCGAATATACAGTCAACAAAAAAAAAACAGAAAAAAAGAGAGAGGCAGAAACATCCGGAAGGCAGAGAAAGCCAGCAAATGACCAGTTATATTAAAAACAGATAGCTTTTGTTCGCTGGTGGGCTTACGTGTAGCGTGACATGAACCCAAGATCCCAGTTGAGGCCGTCCTCATGGGTGCTATCAATTTCTGCTCGACGATTTTGCGTTGACGTGTGTCTCGAAGGCCGCCTTGGAGTACGCTTACCCGAAGGTCGGTGGCTGAATGTCCCTGACTGCTGAAGTGTTCCCCGACTGGGAGGGAACCCTCCTGTCTGGCGATTGTTGCGCGGTGTCCGTTCATCTGTTGTCACAGCGTCTGCATGGTCTCGCCAATGTACCATGCTCTGGGGCATCCTTTCCTGCAACGTATGAGGTAGACAACGTTGGCCGAGTCACAGGGGTATGAACCATGCACCTGGTGGGTGGTGTCCTCTCGTGTGATGGTGGTATCTGTGTCGATGATCTGGCATGTCTTGCAGAGGTTACCGTGGCAGGGTTGTGTGGTGTCGTGGACGCTGTTCTCCTGAAAGCTGGATAATTTGCTGCGAACGATAGTCTGTTTGAGGTTGGGTGGCTGTTTAAAGGCGAGTAGTGGAGATGTGGGGATGGCCATAGCGAGGTGTTCGTCGTCATTGATGACATGTTGAAGGCTGCGGAGAACATGGCGTCGTTTCTCCGCTCCGGGGAAGTACTGGACAACGAAGGGTACTCTGTTGGTTGCGTCCCATGTTAGTCTTCTGAGGAGGTCTATGCGATTTTTCGCTGTGGCCCGTCGGAACTGTCGATCGATGAGTCGAGCGTCATATCCCGTTCTTACTAGGGCGTCTTTCAGCATCTGTAGGTGTCCATCGCGTTCCTCCTCGTCTGAGCAGATCCTGTGTATTCGCAGGGCCTGTCCATAGGGGATGGCCTCTTTGACGTGGTTAGGGTGGAAGCTGGAAAAGTGGAGCATCGTGAGGTTGTCCGTGGGCTTGCGGTAGAGTGAGGTGCTGAGGTGCCCGTCTTTGATGGAGATTCGTGTGTCCAAGAAAGAAACTGATTCTGTGGAGTAGTCCATGGTGAGCTTGATGGTGGGATGGAACTTGATGTTATCGTGTAGTCTCTTTAGTGATTCTTCGCCGTGGGTCCATAGAAAGAAAATGTCGTCAATGTATCTGGTGTATAGCATTGGTTGGAGGTCCTGTGCAGTGAAGAAGTCCTGCTCAAACTTGTGCATGAAAATGTTGGCGTATTGGGGTGCAAATTTGGTCCCCATGGCTGTTCCGTGTGTTTGGGTAAAGAACTGGTTATCGAAGGTGAAGACATTGTGATCCAGGATGAAGCGGATGAGTTGTAGGATGGCGTCTGGAGATTGGCTGTTGGTGTTGAGTATTGATGCAGTCGCAGCGATGCAGTCATCGTGGGGGATACTGGTGTAGAGTGCCGAGACGTCCATCGTGGTGAGAAGTGTTCCTGGTTCAACTGGTCCGTGGGTACTGAGTTTTTGTAGGAAGTCTGTAGTGTCGCGACAGAAACTGGGGGCTCCCTGTACGATGGGTTTCAGGATACCCTCGATGTATCCAGAGAGGTTCTCACACAGGGTTCCGTTGCCTGATACGATAGGACGTCCGGGTGTGTTGGCTTTGTGTATCTTTGGGAGGCAATAGACGTCTCCCATGCGGGGAGTACGTGGGATGAGAAATTTCAAATAAAATCGTTGGACTATAACTTGGTGTTGTAAAATTGTTTACAATTGTCAACCCCAGTCCATCACCGGCATCTCCACATCATGGCTACCATCGACACCACAAACCGCCGGCTCACAGTGGAAAGGATATCCAAGAAGATCGCGCATATAGACACAGACATCAAGTTTTTACAGAGCTGCAAGAAAGCAGACAAGATCCCGAAAGGACTACAGATCACGAACCCACTCAAGTCGACACACGACTCAGATTACGCTGAGAGACTCTGCCGTTGTACCTCTCGCACACTCCACAACCATCTCGTACACCAACTCTACAGCAGACGCCGCAACCTCGAAACCAAGATAGAGTACATACTCTCAACCTGTACTCAGGACACAGCAGACCAGCTACGAGATACCGCCAAACAGACGAGGCAATGAAACTACGCTGCCTACATGAAAACCAAGAGCAGGAAGCTTGAGAAACACGGCATCACCACCAGCATCGACCAAGCTTCCCCTGGTACCACGGTTGCAACCACAGGGAAGTCTATCATCAATTTGTCCGACCACACCCTTCAACCAGACGAAATTGAAGTTCTCAGCCGAATGCTCAATTTCTGCCCCACTACCAAAATGGACCCCGTTAGTCTCGCGGCGGACACAGAGGAATTCATCAGGAGAATGAGGCTCTGGGAATTCTACCACAAACCCCAAGATTTCATCAGCGAACCCAATGAGACAATCAACGATTCGGAACAGCAGACAGAGGGATCCGTGGTACAGCAACCGAAGAGGAAAGAGTCAAACTGGACTCCTCCGGAGGGTCGCTGCCCTCAGCTTGACATGTATGCCCAAGCTGTCAGGAAATGCGTCAATGCCAGATTCATCAGGCGCACTCAGAAGACAGTCCAGAATGTCACCCGAGCACAACGCAACGCCATCAACGCTCTCAAGACCAACCGCAACATAGTCATCAAACCAGCGGACAAAGGAGGAGCCATCGTCATACAGAACAGAACGGACTATTGCAAAGAAGCATACCGACAACTGGACAACCAGGAACACTACAGACGGTTACCCGCAGATCTGACCAAAGAATACACCCACCAGCTCAACAAACTGATCAAGACCTTCGATCCAGACCTTCAAAGCATCCTACGCACTCTCATCCCACGTACTCCCCGTGTGGGAGACGTCTACTGCCTCCCAAAGATACACAAAGCCAACACACCCGGACGTCCTATCGTATCAGGCAACGGAACCCTGTGTGAGAACCTCTCTGGATACATCGAGGGCATCCTGAAACCCATCGTACAGGGAACCCCCAGCTTCTGTCACGACACTACAGACTTCCTACAAAAACTCAGTACCCACGGACCAGTTGAACCAGGAACACTTCTCACCACGATGGACGTCTCGGCACTCTACACCAGTATCCCCCACGATGACGGCATCGCTGCGACAGCATCAATACTCAACACCAACAACAGCCAATCTCCAGACGCCATCCTACAACTCATCCGCTTCATCCTGGATCACAACGTCTTCACCTTCGATAACCAGTTCTTTACCCAAACACACGGAACAGCCATGGGGACCAAATTTGCACCCCAATACGCCAACATTTTCATGCACAAGTTCGAGCAGGACTTCTTCACTGCACAGGACCTCCAACCAATGCTATACACCAGATACATCGACGACATTTTCTTTCTATGGACCCACGGCGAAGAATCACTAAAGAGACTACACGATAACATCAACAAGTTCCATCCCACCATCAAGCTCACCATGGACTACTCCTCAGAATCAGTTTCTTTCTTGGACACATGAATCTCCATCAAAGACGGGCACCTCAGCACCTCACTCTACCGCAAGCCCACGGACAACCTCACGATGCTCCACTTTTCCAGCTTCCACCCTAACCACGTCAAAGAGGCCATCCCCTATGGACAGGCCCTGCAAATACTCAGGGTCTGCTCAGACGAGGAGGAACGCGATGGACACCTACAGATGCTGAAAGACGCCCTAGTAAGAACGGGATATGACGCTCGACTCATCGATCGACAGTTCCGACGGGCCGCAGCGAAAAATCGCATAGACCTCCTCAGAAGACTAACACGGGACGCAACCAACAGAGTACCCTTCGTTGTCCAGTACTTCCCCGGAGCGGAGAAACGACGCCATGTTCTCCGCAGCCTTCAACATGTCATCAATGACGACGAACACCTCGCTATGGCCATCCCCACACCTCCACTACTCGCCTTTAAACAGCCACCCAACCTCAAACAGACTATCGTTCGCAGCAAATTACCCAGCTTTCAGGAGAACAGCGACCACAACACCACACAACCCTGCCACGGTAACCCCTGCAAGACATGCCAGATCATCGACACAGATACCACCATCACACGAGAGGACACCACCCACCAGGTGCATGGTTCATACTCCTGTGACTCGGCCAACGTTGTCTACCTCATACGTTGCAGGAAAGGATGCCCCAGAGCATGGTACATTGGCGAGACCATGCAGACGCTGCGACAACGGATGAACGGACACCGCGCAACAATCGCCAGACAGGAGGGTTCCCTCCCAGTCGGGGAACACTTCAGCAGTCAGGGACATTCAGCCACCGACCTTCGGGTAAGCGTACTCCAAGGCGGCCTTCGAGACACACGTCAACGCAAAATCGTCGAGCAGAAATTGATAGCCAAGTTCCGCACCCATGAGGACGGCCTCAACTGGGATCTTGGGTTCATGTTACGCTACACGTAAGCCCACCAGCGAACAAAAGCTATCTGTTTTTAACATAACGGGTCATTTGCTGGCTTTCTCTGCCTTCCGGATGTTTCTGCCTCTCTCTTTTTTTCTGTTTGTTTTTTTTTGTTGACTGTATATTCGGGGGCTCTGTAGGTAACACCTCTCTGTCTGAACACGGTGATTGCCTTGGCAACGGGCAGTTGCAAAGACTATCTGTAATCACCATGTATTGTTCTGTGATTTATAAACGCGTAGGCTTCAAGGAGTTCCTGACATTTACCTGAGGAAGGAGGAAGCCTCCGAAAGCTTGTAAATTTCAAATAAAATCGTTGGACTATAACTTGGTGTTGTAAAATTGTTTACAAGAAAATGGGAGCAGTGGTTTTGATCTGAAGTTGTTGAACTCAATGTTGAGGCCGAAAGGCTGTAAAGTGCCTAATCAAAAGATGAGGAGCTGTTCCTCAAGCTTGCGTTGAGTTTCGTTGGAAGATTGTAGGAGGCCAAGGAAGAGTTCAGAGTGAGAGTAGGATGGAGAATTAACTGTACAACCTCGTTCTCCATGTGAACTGTGTATAATCCCACCTCCTCAAATGCCAACCCAGGTTTCTAGCATACATTTCTGGGCAGCAAGATAGCTGCCCACAAGCTAACACTTGCTCATCAGTACAACGTGGGAGGATTTTTTTTTAAGGTATTACCACACATTAACTTCAATGATGAAAACATAAAAAGACAATGCAGCACAAATTTTCACATTCCTTATGTGCATTATTTGAAAAAAAACTATACAGAACACAATCAAAGCAAAGGTCTGAAGTGCAGGACAGCAGCTGACCACTGACCAGTTCAAAAGTCACTGAATTCCATTCCCTCCTCAGTCTGCGGTAACATTGCAATTATAACTAGACACATGAATTGAATATTCATTGTTTGATACGGTTCATTTCTGAACACCCAAACAAAATGATGGGCTTGCATGAGCATCTGAAGTATTTTAAGGCTTGTCTGGATAACAGTATCCTCTCTCGTGTATAATTTACTCCACCACAATGAAAACTCTTTCCCCTTCCATTACTTTTCTAAACTCGGCAGCCCGCATGCCTCCCCCAACACCAGACTCTCTACCACCACTTGATCTGCATCAGTCGGATAGCCACTTGGGCCTTTGCGCCCCCCCCGCTGCAACTTCTCCACCTCCCCAACAGGGGCCGCAGTCTTCAGCCAGCTCACCACCACACGCAGGAACACTCTGCCCACCTTAAAACCGACTACTTTGTCACCACCTCGAACTCCTGATCTGGTCCAACTCCCACACTTGTGAAGCACCTGGAGACATTTTTCTACAGTAAAGTACTCACAAAGCAATTTCACTATTTTCTAAACTTAAATCAACTGCTACAATTACTGAACATGTGGCAGCAATGTGGCACACAACTGAGAGTTACAGAAAATCAAGAACACCGAGAGCTGCAACTGCAGACCTCATGAGCCAGGCCAAGTCTCTTCCTGTATATTGGGGTAACATCTGTCAGCCTGCAATTTCCACACATTTTGTCTCGCAACCAAAAGCTGAACATTTCAATGTACATTTAAAAAGAAAACTTCTGTGTGTGCGTGAGACACAGGACATTGTAGCGCCAGTACTCTCTGTTTATATCCACCATCCTCTCCTCTAACCTTCTGATCAATGTAAGCAGAGGCCAGGCAGGGAAAGGAAGCAGTGTACTGCTCCATATTAACGACACTGCTCACATCTCTCCTGGTTGCCTGGTCTTCATAGGAGCATAGCAACAGGACCAAGACCATTTCAGCCCATCTGGCCAGCCGCATTGTTCAAAAATAGAATACACAATCACTCAATTAATTTTCTCACTAAATGCCCGTCCAACTCGCTCTTTGAATTACTGATGCCCTGAGCCACAATCGTCCCCCTGGGCAGTCCATTCCAAACATTCACCTACTCTACGTGCAGCTGTTATATTTGATGCGTCCATTCATCTTCCGTCTTCGAATGTCATCCACTGCCTCCTTGAGCCACTGTCAGGGTCGTGGTAAGCAGTTTTCATCAAAAATTCACTTACGGTGCTTTTACATTTAACCTGTGCAACTACTTCAGTCTCGGGGCAGCAATATATGAACATTGCTCTCCCCTTATTATACATTTCCACCTGTTGCCAGTCTATGCAGTACAGTCCAGTCCATCTATTAACTGTTAAGGATACAAATATACACAGATCATCGCCTGGTGAGTCACTACTCCACAAATCATAGAACATAAATTACATGGGACAATTACATTATACATACTGGCTCCAAGACTCCATCTTATACCTGAATTCGATAAAATGGGTTTTGCTTTGTTGACTTACAAAATATTGAAACAAGTGGTTAAATGGAACAGAACTAAACTCATCGACAAACCTAATCTTATTAGCAGCACAAAAATAAAGTACAAATGAAGGAGTTCAATATTCCATAGACACAAACAATCCACCATGTTTAAATACTGCTTGTTGCCTGTGTTCAAGCATTAGTCAGACACTTGCCAATAGAGAGCTTTTCACAGCAAAAAAAAAGCAAGTGATGCGAGACAGACACAACCTGCATTTATACAGCACTTTTATCACATCCAGATCTTATTAAAAATCTTAAATTTGCATACATTTCCCGTCTACAAACCTTATTTCCTATTCATAAAACCATAGAAAGGTTACAGCACAGAAGGCGGCCATTCGAGTCCATGCCAGCTCTATGCAAGAGCAATCCAGCTAGTTCCAATCCCCCGCCCTATCCCCGTAACACTGCAAATTTTTGCCTTTCAAGTATTTATCCAGTTCCCTTTTGAAGGTCATGATTGAATCTGCCTCCACCACACCCACTGCCAGTACATTCCAGATCCTAACCACTCGCTGTGTAAAAAAGTTTTTCCTCAAGTCACCTTTGGTACTTTTGCCAATCACCTTAAATCTATGTCCTCTGGTTCTTGACCTAGCCGCCAATGGAAACAGTTTCTCTATCTACTCTGTCTAAACCCTTCATGATTTGAATACCTCTATCAAACCTCCTCTCAACCTTCTCTGTTCCAAGGAGAACAACCCCAGCTTCTCTAGTCTATCCACATAACTAAAGTCCCTCATCCCTGGAATCAATCCAGTAAATCTTTTCTGCACCCTCTCTAAGGCCTTCACAGCCTTCATAAAATGCGGTGCTCAGAACTGGACACAACACCTCAGTTGTGGCCGAACCAGTGTTTAATAAAGGTTCATCATGACTTCCTTGCTTTTGTACTCTATGCCTCTATTTATAAAGCCCAGATCCCGTACGCTTTTTTAAAAACTCTCTCAACCTGCCCTGTCACCTTCAATGATTTGTGCACATATACCCCCAGATCTCTGTTCCTGTACCCCTTTTAGAATTGTGCCCTTTAGCTTATATTGCCTCTCCTCATTCTTCCTACCGAAATGTATCACTTCGTTTTTTCTGCATTAAATTTCATCTGCCACATGTCCAACCATGCCACCAGCCTGTCTAAATCCTCTTGAAATCTATCACTATCCTTCTCACTGTTCACTACATTTCCAAGTTTTATGTCATCCACAAATTTGGAAATTGTGTCCTGTACACCCAAGTTATTAATACATATCAAGAAAAGCAGTGGTCCCAGTACCGACCCCTAGGGAACACCATTGTACAACTCCCTCCAGTCCGAAAAACAACCGTTCACCACTACTCTTTGTTTCGTTACTTAGCCAATTCTGTATCCATGCTGCTACTACTCCATAGGCTTCAATCTTGATGACAAGACTATTATGCGGCACTTTATCAAACGCCTTGTGAAAGTCCATATACACCACATCAACCGCATTGCCCTCATCTACCCTCTGTTACCTCATCAAAAAACTCAATCAAGTTAGTTAAACACGATTTGCCTTTAACAAATCCGTGCTGGCTTTCCCTAATCAATCCACATTTGTCCAAGTGGCTGCTAATTCTGCCCCGGATTATAGTTTCTAAAAGTTTCCCCAACACCAAGGTTAAACTGACTGGTCTATAGTTGCTGGGTTTATCCTTACACCCTTTTTTGAACAAGGGTATAACATTTGCAATTCTCCAGTCCTCCAGCACCACCCCCATATCTATGGATGTTTGGAAGATTATGGCAACCTAGGACGCATCCCATTCGGACTGGGTGACTTATCTAGAATCATAGAAGTTACAACATGGAAACAGGCCCTTCGGCCCAACATGTACATGTCGCCCAGTTTATACCACTAAGCTAGTCCCAATTGCCTGCACTTGGCCCATATCCCTCTATACCCATCTTACCCATGTAACTGTCCAAATGCTTTTTAAAAGACAAAATTGTACCCGCCTCTACTACTGCCTCTGGCAGCTCGTTCCAGACACTCACCACCCTTTGAGTGAAAAAATTGCCCCTCTGGACCCTTTTGTATCTCTCCCCTCTCACCTTAAATCTATGCCCCCTCGTTATAGACTCCCCTACCTTTGGGAAAAGATTTTGACTATCTACCTTATCTATGCCCCTCATTATTTTATAGACTTCTATAAGATCACCCCTAAACCTCCTACTCTCCAGGGAAAAAAGTCCCAGTCTATCTAACCTCTCCCTATAAGTCAAGCCATCAAGTCCCAGTAGCATCCTAGTAAATCTTTTCTGCACTCTTTCTAGTTTAATAATATCCTTTCTATAATAGGGTGACCAGAACTGTACACAGTATCCCAAGTGTGGCCTCACCAATGCCCTGTACAACTTCAACAAGACATCCCAACTCCTGCATTCAATGTTCTGACCAATGAAACCAAGCATGCCGAATGCCTTCTTCACCACCCTATCCACCTGTGACTCCACTTTCAAGGAGCTATGACTCTGTACTCCCAGATCTCTTTGTTCTATAACTCTCCCCAACGCCCTACCATTAACGGAGTAGGTCCTGGCCCGATTCGATCTACCAAAATGCATCACCTCACATTTATCTAAATTAAACTACTTTAAGTACAGCTGGCCTTTCTAGTACCTTCTCTATCAATTTTTAGCCCATCCAGTATCTCACTTACATCTTCCTTTACTGAGATTCTGGCAGCATCTCCTTCCTTGGTAAAGACAGATGCAAAGTACTCATTTAGTACCTCAGTCATGCCCACTGCCTCCATGGGTAAATCTCCTTTTTGGTCCCCATCCAGCCCCACCCCTCCTCTTACTACCCGTTTACGGGCCCACAGAAGACTTTTGAATTCCCTTTTATGTTGGCTGCCAGTCCAATCTCATACTCTCTCTGCCGTGATTTCCTTTTTCACTTTCCCTCTGAACTTTCTATATTCAGCCTGTTCTCACTTGTGTTATCAACCTGACATGTGTCATATGCCCCCTTTTTCTGTTTCATCTTTCTCTCTATGTCTTTCATCAACCAGGGAGCTGTGGCTTTAGTTGCCCTACCTTTCTCCCTCGTTGGAATGTACCTTGTCTGTACCCGAATCATCTTTTTAAAGGCCGCCCATTGTTCAATTACAGTTTTGCCTGCCAATCTTTGATTCCAATTTACCCGGGCCAGATCAGGTCTCATTCCACTGAAATTGGCCCTCCTCCAATTGAGTATTTTTACTTTCGAACAGTCCATGTCCTTTTGCATAGCTATTCTAAATCTTATACTACTATAATCGTTGTTCCCTAACTATTGCCCCACTGACACATGGCCCACCTCACTTCCCAGAACCAGATCCAGCAATGCCTCCTTCCTTGTTGGGCTGGAAACATACTGGTCAAGAAAGTTCTTCAAAAATTCCTCTGCCTCTTTCCCCTTATATTACTATCCCAGTCTATATTAGATAAGTTGAAGTCCCCCATTACCACTATTCTATGGCTTTTGCACCTCTATATCCTTCCCACTAGTTGGTGGTCTATAGAATATACCTAGTAGTGTAATGGCACCTCTATTGTTTCTTAACTCTAACCAAATAGATTGTTGTAAACAATTTTACAACACCAAGTTATAGTCCAACGATTTTATTTTTAATCCCACAAGCTTTCGGGGGCTTTCCCCTTCCTCAGGCGGTGTGGAAATGACAATTTCGAATCCTTCGCATTTTAACACATTTCCACACCGCCTGAGGAAGGGGAAAGCCCCCGAAAGCTTGTGGGATTAAAAATAAAATCGTTGGACTATAACTTGGTGTTGTAAAATTGTTTACAATTGTTAACCCCAGTCCATCACCGGCATCTCCACATCACAAATAGATTGTGTCCTTGACCCCTTCAGGACATAGTCTCTCTCCAGCACAGCAATATTCTCCTTAATCAATCCTGCCACCCACCCCCCTCCTTCCTTTTCTTCCCTATCTTTCCTGAATATCTTGTGTCCAAGAATATTTAGTACCCAATCCTGCCCTTTTTTAAGCCCGGTCTCCGTTATCGCCATGACATCATATTCCTGTGTGGCTATTTGCGCCTGCAGCTCACCAACCTTGTTTACCACACTTCATGCGTTTACACAAATGCACTGTAAAGCAATCTTAGACTTTATTTTACTCTCTTAGTCTGATCCCACCTAATACCATATTCTCTCATGTGTCAACTTTTCTCATTATAAATACCTATATCCACATTTCCCATTTAATTTTCTTATGTCAACCATCACAAGGCAATTACAGGCAATGGCCAGCAGGTAGTTATGGAGCAAATTTGTAAACTAACTGCCCCAACTCCATCACCATTTTGTTTTTTACAACTTTTTTTTTAACCCGGGGGGGGGGGGGGGGGTTAACTCTTACTGTATTTAATAAATTATATATTTGTTTAAAATTACTCTCCCTCTATCCCTACTGCCCCCAGATTTCCATTTGCTCCCATACATTCCAACCTGCATGCCACAACATCTGCCAGCTCAGCTCCACGTGTCTGTCACTGAGCCGGCCAACCCTACCCCAGGTCACCATCCTAACCCACCATTCCTCCTTTTCCTTTGCTTTTTCCCCACCCAATTCCAAGCCCCATTTATTTATTTGCTTCACAGCAACTTGAGCGAGCCTACTCAACCTCCGAGCCAATGTCCTGGTTCAACTGGCTCCACTGTCACCCACACACCACTCCTCCACACCTCATTCTGGCCTCCAATGTAGCTCACTCCCAGGCCCTCATTTTTCGACTCCATGCTTCCACGCAGGCTGCTGACCGGCCTTCTCCATTCTCCATGCAGGCCTGTCACTAACACTGTTCGCTGGGCTGCCCTCCTATTCCTACATCTCAAAACAGTTGCTAATTTTTTAATCTACTTTTAATTAGAAAACATTTTCTCAAGCTTATTTTGTTCTTTTTCACATTCAAAATATCACTTTTCTGAAACATTTCATACTTTGAATCAATACACTTTTCAGTTACTCCCAGAGCACTCCTATTCACATGCTTCAAAACAGTAAGTTTCTAACTTTAAATCTAGTATTAGGGAGGACAGTAATATAGCAGTTATGTTACTGAACTCATAATCCAGAGAGCTGGACTAATAAACCAGAGACATGAGTTCAAATCCCACCATGCAGTTTGAGAACTTGAATTCAGAAATAAAAAGCTGGTATCAGTAAAAGTGACCATGAAGCTGTCAGATTGTTGTAAAAACACACTGGTTCACTAATGTCCCTTTCGGGAAGGAAACCTGCCATCCTTACCCGGTCAGGGCCTATATGAGACTCCAGTCCCACACCAATGGGGTTGCCTCTAAACTGACCTCTGAAGTGGCCCAGCAAGGCACTCAGTTGTATAAAACCTCTCCAAAAAGAAACCAAGCAGCATTGTGCGAGCACCTTCACCCCACGGACTTCTGCGTTCAAGGAGGCCCACCCCCACTGAGATGGGCGATAAATGCCGGCCTTGCCAGCGATCCCACATCCCGAGAATGAATAAAAACAAACAAACCTTACATTTTCTGAATTTTTTTTTTCTTAAGTTCCAAAATATTGGTTTTCAGAAACATTTCACAGTATTTCAATTAATACTGTTTATATTGGTTTTAATGGCCACTAAGCTTCAACATTGCTTAATGATTACATGAGTCAGCCCACTCTTGCTTTTGCACAGCCAACTCCACTGTTCCCCATCCAACCTGCTCCACTCCAAAGCCAACAAGTCCACCACCACCACACAACATGCCAAGATAACTTAGTGCAACCCCCCAGTATCAACTAGTGCCAGAAATGCTCCAAAGCACTTCACATACATTGAATTACATTGCATAGCTAACCTTGTTATGTGGGTAAACATGCCATCCATTCTGTATACAGCAAGATCCCAATAGCAATACTGAATGGCCAGTTAATCTATTTTTGGTGATGCTGGTTGAGGGAATGTTGGTAAGTACTGCCTGCCCTTTTTCAAATAGTGCCTACAGATCTTTAACATTCCAAACCAACGGAACACACATCAATTTAATGTCTTATCAAAAGGACGTCACCTCCAACACTCCCTCAGTATTCTACTGGAGCGTCAGCCTAGATTGTGCACAGTTACATACAAGAATCAAATGCACCCGCAGGCTTAACCTGATGGCAGATTGACAGAGCTATATTTTCTTGGCTCTGTTGTCTTTGGTCACTGCTGGTCCCAACATTTACATTACGGAGCAGAGCAGACCAGAGGAACATTCCTGTAATGTAAAGCTGTAGTACTGAGCCACTTTATAAGCCACTCTCATTAGAAGGTCATATGCTAAATCCCTGGTGTGACGGGTTGGCTGAATTCAATTGGCCTCACACCGCTGGACTAGGGAGGGGAACAAATAGAAATATAGAAAATAGGAGCAGGTGTAGGTCATTCAGCCCTTCAAGCCTGCTCCGCCATTCAATATGGGTGAGTGGGCGGAGATTTGGCAGATGCAATATAATATTGGAAAATGTGAGGTTATGCACTTTGGCAGGAAAAATCAGAGAGCAAGTTATTTTCTTAATGGCGAGAGACTGGAAAGTAGTGCAGTACAAAGGGATCTGGGGGTCCTAGTGCAAGAAAATCAAAAAGTTGGTATGCAGGTGCAGCAGGTGATCAAGAAAGCCAACGGAATGTTGGCTTTTATTGCTAGGGGGATAGAATATAAAAACAAGGAGGTATTGCTGCAGTTATATAAGGTATTGGTGAGACCGCACCTGGAATACTGCATACAGTTTTGGTCTCCATACTTAAAAGACATACTTGCTCTCGAGGCAGTACAAAGAAGGTTCACTCGGTTAATCCCGGGGATGAGGGGGCGGACATATGAGGAGAGGTTGAGTAGATTGGGACTCTACTCATTGGAGTTCAGAAGAATGAGAGGCGATCTTATTGAAACATATAAGATTGTGAAGGGTCTTGATCGGGTGGATGCAGTAAGGATGTTCCCAAAGATGGGTGAAACTAGAACTAGGGGGCATAATCTTAGAATAAGGGGCTGCTCTTTCAAAACTGAGATGAGGAGAAACTTCTTCACTCAGAGGGTAGTAGGTCTGTGGAATTTGCTGCCCCAGGAAGCTGTGGAAGCTACATCATTAGATAAATTTAAAACAGAAATAGACAGTTTCCTAGAAGTAAAGGGAATTAGGGGTTATGGGGAGCGAGCAGGAAATTGGACATGAAGCTGAGTTCGGATCGGTCAATGCCCTGTGGGTGGCGGAGAGGGCCCAGGGGCTATGTGGCCGGGTCCTGCTCCGACTTCTTGTGTTCTTTAGATTTGTGGTTGGGATCAGATCAGCCATGATCTTATTGAATGGCGGAGCAGGCTCGAGGGGCCGATTGGCCTACTCCTGCTCCAATTTCTTATGTTCTTATGTTCTTATATGATCATGGCTGATCCTCTATCTCAATACTATATTCCCGCTCTCTCCCCATACCCCTTGATGCCTTTTGTGTCTAGAAATCTATCTAGCTCCATAAATATATTCAGTGACTTGTCCTCCACAGCCTTCTGTGGTAGAGAATTCCACAGGTTCACCACCCTCAGTGAAGAAATTTCTCCTCATCTCAGTCCTAAATGTCCTACCCCGTATCCTGAGACTGTGACCCCTTGTTCTGGACCCCCTAGCCAGGGGAACCATCCTCCCAGCATCCAGTCTGTCAAGCCCTGTCAGAATTTTATATGTTTCAATTAGATAATTTTGTATGTTTCAATGACTAAAGATTCCTGCTGCTGATCGCCATCTAGTGTGCGTGGCTACTGGCTGAGAACAGGCTCAGTGCGTGGGATGCACACAAACAACAAGTGGGTAAAAAGTTGGAGGCTTACAGGTACTGAAGGAACTGTACAATAGGTAGAATCAACACTTTCATGAAATGGGAGGGAAGAATTAATAAACACTAGTTGTTCAGAGAGCATACAACCCCACCCGGCCCCAGCTAAATACTCAATTACCATCAGGGCAGCCAAGCATAGCTGTACTGAAGAATTCTTTAACCTATCAGCTAGATATTATCCAATGTAAATCGGCAGCCCATTACAAGAATAATGGTCAGGTAATCACTCTCCTAGGACATGAAGTCTGTCAATCTTAATCATCAAGACCCACATTAGAAACTTGTGATGTCATCCTTCAGAGCCCTGTGAATCAGGCCCTAGACCTTCCCCCATGTAAATCCCATATCATCTTGCCCTCATTCCCAAACACTCCTGCCAATGTTGGGTGTGGGCTTGATACCTCATCTTAGTTTATCCAATCTTTTATCATTACCATTAATTATATGAATCCTATGTCAGGGGTCTGACCATTAGGAACTAGTTGCAGTATGTGGTACTCTTATTTGTCATTCGCCCTCTCATCTATTTCTCGAATTCAAAAACAACTTTAAAAACTAACTGCAGTGCTGGTAAGGTGACAGTTTTACTTTAAAAAAAGGACATTTGCTCAAACAGTCCCTTACTGAGTGAGTATGCTGTCATAAGGTCTGTGCTTGAAGTCTTAGGGAGTGAAAGAGGAAGTTGCATAGGAAGTAGTAGTTTACAACTTTAATTCCACGAGTTAAGGAGAACTCACAAACCACAAAGCTGCGATGAATTACACATGCCAGAGAGTGCGAGGAACATCATTCTAAACAACTTCCTGTGCAGTATCCTTATTTACTGCCACATGCCGATGTTATTTCCAGAATTTAAAATTTGCCATTTAACATTAGTTTAGTTTGATCTGGTCATGTGAACATAGATTGTTTGTTAACTGGACAAGACCACTGTCTCGTTCTTGGAGACAATGAGCTGTAGGTTGAAGTAACTCTCAAAAACTCGTGCCTGTGATCTAGGCTGACACTCCAATTCAGTACTGAAGGAATGCTGCACTGTTGGAGGTGCTGCCCCTCAGTTGAGAAGTTAAAACAAAGCCCCGCCTGCCTGTCCTGATGGTCAGGTGGATATCAAAAACAGAAGAGTAGGGAACTCTCCTGGGGTCCCGGCTAACATTCCTCCCTCAACCAACACTATTTAAAACAGTTTAACTGGTCATTCATTCCATCGCTGTTTGTGGGATCTTGCTATGTGTAAAATGACCATCACATTTCCTTACATAAGTCATTGCATTTCAAAGTCATTCACACATGAAGTGCTTTGAGACATTTCTGAGCTGTGATAAGGATAACAATCAAGTGAACAACAACAATTTGCATTTATACAGTACCTTTAACGTGGTAAAACGTCCCAAGGTGCTTCAACAGGAGTGTTGTCAAACAAAATTTGACACCAGCCACATAAGGAGATTTTAGGACAGGTGACCAAAAGCTTGGTCAAAGAGGTAGGTTTTAGGAGCACAGATCTCGGAGGGTTGTAGGGCTGGAGGAGGTTACAGAGATAGGGAGGGGCAAGGCCATGGAGGGATTTGAAAACAAGATGAGAATTTTAAAATCGAGGCGTTCCAGAACCGGGAACCAATGTAGGTCAGTGAGCACAGGGGTGATGGGAGAACGGGATTTGGTGCGAATAAGGACACAGGCAGCAAAGTTTTGAATGAGCTCAAGTTTATGGAGGGTGGAAGATGGGAGACCAGCCAGGAGAGCATTGGAATAGGCCAGTCTGGAGGTAACAAAGGCATGGATGAGGGTTTCAGCAGATGAACTGAGGCAGGGGCAGAGACGGTCGATGTTACAG
Organism: Heptranchias perlo; assembly: GCF_035084215.1. Classification (NCBI taxonomy): domain Eukaryota; kingdom Metazoa; phylum Chordata; class Chondrichthyes; order Hexanchiformes; family Hexanchidae; genus Heptranchias; species Heptranchias perlo. The sequence goes on along the minus strand of NC_090348.1, from coordinate 49,975,479 downwards.
AGGTGGAAATAGGCAGTCTTGGTGATGGAGTGGATATGTGGTCGGAAGCTCATTTCAGGATCAAATAGGACACCAAGGTTACAAACATTCTGGTTCAGCATCAGACAGTGGCCGGGGAGAGAGATGGAGTCGGTGGCCAGGGAACGGAGTTTGCGGCAGGAACTAAAGGCAATGAACTCCTATCCCCTGCACGTAACAACTTACCGCACTGGGGATATTTCTGAACACGTGCATGATTTTGCTATTACTGACCCGAGTAACTCTTCTCCCACAGTAATATTGGCCAATTATGCTGTAAATTTGCCAGAAATAGGATCACTGAACTGCATTTCACATCATCGAACAAAGAATGCTAACAAACCTTCACTAAAACATCACGTAGAATTTTACAGCACAGAAACAAGCCATTCGGCCCAACTGGTCTATGCCAGAGTTTATGCTCCACACGAGCCTCCTCCCACCCTACTGGCATATCCTTCTTCTCTTTCTCCCTCATGTATTTATCTAGCTTCACCTTAAATGCATCTTTGCTGTTCGCCTCAACTATTCCTTGTGGTAGCAAGTTCCACATTCTCACCACTGAGAAAAGAGGTTTCTCCTGAAATCCCTATTGGATTTATTAGTGACCATTTTATATTTATGGCTCCTAGTTTTGGACTCGCCCCCCCAACTAGTGAAAGCATCTTCTCTGTCTACCCTATCGACCCCTTCATAATTTTAAAGACCTCCATCAGGTCACCCCTCAGCCTTCTATTTTCTAGAGAAAAAAGCCCCCAGCCTATTGATTCTTTCCTGATAGTTATAACCTCAGTTCTGGTGGTATCCTTGTGAACCTTTTTTTGCACCTTCTCCAGTGCCTCTATTTCCTTTTTATAATATGGAGACCAGAACAATGCACAGTATTCCAAGTTTGGCCTAACCAAGGTTTTATACAAGTTTAACATAACTTCTCTGCTTTTCAGTTCTATCCCTCTAGAAATGAACCCCAGTGCTTTGTTTGCCTTTTTTTTGGCTTTGTTAACCTGTGTCACTACTTTTAGTGATGTGTATCTGTACCCCAAGATCCCTTTGCTAGTCTTCCCCATTTAGAATATTATTCCTCCTACCAAAATGCACCACCTCACTTATCGATATTGAAATTAATTTGCCATTTACACGCCCATTCTGCAAGTGTGCTAACGTCTATCATCACGTGATAACAGGTTATACTGATGGAAAATTGCAGGTTACTAGGTGGAAAAGCTGCAACGCCCCCACTCCAGCCCCCTGGGACTACACATTTTAACAGGCAGACCCTGATTATGTCATCCATTTTCCTATTAAGCGCAATAGGACTTTTTCACCCATTTTCTCGCCCCCATCCTCCTCCTCCTGCTGGCGATGACTGTTGCTGGGCAGTCCTCCAATCCAAGTGGCCATTCTTCATGTGTGAGTGTTACCATGCTAATTAACCACGGAACATTCAATCCTGTCCAACTGTATCATCAACACACCCTTTCGATTCGAGGTCAGTGGATAGCAAATTGGGAACAGGAATCCTGGCTGATTTTTTCCCCTCCCTAACCCAGAGACATTGAGGCCAATTATAGCCCTCAATTGCTGCCCTGTCTAACTCAGCACAGATGGGCCTAGGATCTTCCTGTTGTGTATAACAATCTACCAAGGGGTGCCATTATGGGCTAATGGAGTTTGTTTTAATATTAAGTGTCTAGAATCAGAGATATTGGAAAAACAACAGCTTGATTAAAGGATATAGTAAGTTTGCAATAAACATTAATCTGTTGTTCATGTTTGCTCAGAACCATTTACTACCTCACAGTCTGGAATTCAAATACTTAAATACAAATACAGTAACTCCTAGTTAACCATTGGCAGCACCTTGCAAACCCACGACCTCCACCACCTACAAGCTCAAGGATAGCAGGTGCATGGGAACACCATCACCTCCTAGTCACACACCATCCTGACTTAGAAAAATATCAGCAGTACCTTCATCTTTGCTGATTCAAAATCCTGCAACTCCCTACCTAACAGCATTGTGGGAACACCTTCACCAGACGGACATCAGCAGTTCAAGGCGGCGGCTCATCGCGATCTTATCAGGAAAACTACGGATGGGCAATAAATGACAGCCTTGCCAGCAACATCCCAAGAATGAATTTAAAAAACCTGCCAGCTGGAATGGTAATGTGTGGGCATCACATCAATAAAGTTGCCAAATTTCATGAAACATTTTCGTGCATTTTTTTTTATTATTCGTTCTTAGGATGTGGGCGTCGCTGGCGAGGCCAGCATTTATTGCCCATCCCTAAGTGCCCTCGAGAAGGTGGTGGTGAGCCGCCTTCTTGAACCGCTGCAGTCCACGTGATGAAGGTTCTCCCACAGTGCTGTTAGGAAGGGAGTTCCAGGATTTTGACCCAGTGAATGAAGGAACGGCGATATATTTCCAAGTCGGGATGGTGTGTGACTTGGAGGAGAACGTGCAGGTGGTATTGTTCCCATGTGGCTGCTGCCCTTGTCCTTCTAGGTGGTAGAGGTCGCGGGTTTGAGAGGTGCTGTCGAAGAAGCCTTGGCGAGTTGCTGCAGTGCATCTTGTAGATGGTATACACTGCAGCCACTGTGCGCCGGTGGTGAAGGGAGTGAATGTTTAGGGTGGTGGATGGGGTGCCAATCAAGCGGGCTGCTTTGTCCTGGATGGTGTCGAGCTTCTTGAGTGTTGTTGGAGCTGCACTCATCCAGGCAAGTGGAGAGTATTCCATCACACTTCTGACTTGTGCCTTGTAGATGGTGGAAAGGCTTTGGGGAGTCAAGAAGTGAGTCACTCGCCACAGAATACCCAGGCTCTGACCTGCTCTTGTAGCCACAGTATTTATGTGGCTGGTCCAGTTAAGTTTCTGGTCAATGGTGACCTCCAGAATGTTGATGGTGGGGGATTCGGCAATAGTAATGCCGTTGAATGTCAAGGGGAGATGGTTAGACTGTCTCTTGTTGGAGATGGTCATAAGAACAAAAGAAATAGGAGCAGGAGTAGGCCAATTGGCCCCTCGAGCCCTGCTCCACCATTTAATAAGGCACCTCAGCACCTCACTCTACCGCAAGCCCACGGACAACCTCACGATGCTCCACTTTTCCAGCTTCCACCCTAACCACGTCAAAGAGGCCATCCCCTATGGACAGGCCCTGCGAATACACAGGGTCTGCTCAGACGAGGAGGAACGCGATGGACACCTACAGACGCTGAAAGACGCCCTAGTAAGAACGGGATATGACGCTCGACTCATCGATCGACAGTTCCGACGGGCCACAGCAAAAAATCGCATAGACCTCCTCAGGAGACTAACACGGGACGCAACCAACAGAGTACCCTTTGTCGTCCAGTACTTCCCCGGAGCGGAGAAACTACGCCATGTTCTCCGCAGCCTTCAACATGTCATCAATGAGGACAAACACCTCGCTATGGCCATCCCCACACCTCCACTACTCGCCTTTAAACAGCCACCCAACCTCAAACAGACCATCGTTCGCAGCAAATTACCTAGCTTTCAAGAGAACAGCGTCCACGACACCACACAACCCTGCCACGGTAACCTCTGCAAGACATGCCAGATCATCGACACAGATACCACCATCACACGAGAAGACACCACCCACCAGGTGCATGGTTCATACTCCTGTGACTCGGCCAACGTTGTCTACCTCATACGTTGCAGGAAAGGATGCCCCAGAGCATGGTACATTGGCGAGACCATGCAGACGCTGCGACAACGGATGAACGGACACCGCGCAACAATCGCCAAACAGGAGGGTTCCCTCCCAGTCGGGGAACACTTCAGCAGTCATGGACATTCATCCACCGACCTTCGGGTAAGCGTACTCCAAGGCGGCCTTCGAGACACACGACAACGCAAAATCGTCGAGCAGAAATTGATAGCCAAGTTCCGCACCCATGAGGACGGCCTCAACCGGGATCTTGGGTTCATGTCACGCTACACGTTACCCCACCAGCGAACAAATGTTATCTGTTTTTAATATAACGGGTCAGTTGCTGTCTTTTCTATGTTTCTACCTCTCTATCTCTGTTTTTTTTGTTTGTTGTTTTTTTTTGGTGATTTGTATATTCTGTGAGACCTGGCAGGTAACACCTGTCTGTCTGCACACTGATTGCCTTGGCAACGGGCAGTTGAAAAAACTGTCTGTACTCACCAAGCATTGTTCTGTGAATTATAAATGCGATTTCATTTCGAGGTTTTCATTTTCACATCGTTCACCTGACGAAGGAGGAAGCCTCCGAAAGCTTGTGAATTTAAAATAAAATTGCTGGACTATAACTTGGTGTTGTAAAATCGTTTACAATTGTCAACCCCAGTCCATCACCGGCATCTCCACATCGGGATTAACCGAGTGAACCTTCTTTGTACTGCCTGGCGCAAATGTTACTTACCACTTATCAGCCCAAGCCTGGATGTTGTCCAGGTCTTACTGCACGTGGGCACGGACTGAACACTGCAATCATCAGCAAACATCCTCATTTCTGACCTTATGATGGAGGGAAGGTCATTGAAGCAGCAGCTGAAGATGGTTGGGCCAAGGACACTGCCCTGAGAAACTCCTGCAGCAATGTCCTGGAGCTGACGTGATTGATTTCCAACAACCACGACCATCTTCCTTTGTGCTAAGTATGACCCCAGCCACTGGAGAGTTTTCCCTAATTCCCATTGACTTCAATTTTACTAGAGCTCCTTGGTGCCACACTCGGTCAAATGCAGTCACTCTCACCTCACCTCTGGAATTCAGCTCTTTTGTCCATGTTTGGACCAAGGCTGTAATGAGGTCTTTAGCCGAGTGGTCCGAGCGGAACCCCAACTGAGCATCGATGAACTGGTTATTGGTGAGTAAGTGCTGCTTGATAGCACTGACGATAACACCTTCCATCACTTTGCTGATGATTGAGAGTAGACTTGGATGGCGGTAATTGGCCGGATTGGATTTGTCCTGCTTTTTGTGGACAGGACATGCCTGGGCAATTTTCCATTTTGTCGGGTAGATGCCAGTGTTGTAGCTGTACTGGAACAGTTTGGCTAGAGGCGCAGCTAGTTCTGGAGCACGAGTCTTTATCACTATAGCCGGGATGTTGTCGGGGCCCACAGTCTTTGTTGCAACAAGTGCACTCAGCCGTTTCTTGGTATCACAGGGTGTGAATCGAATTGGCTGAAGACTGGCTTCTGTGATGCTGGGGATATCAGGAGGAGGCCGAGATGGATCATCCACTCGGCACTTCTGGCTGAAGATGGTTGCAAACACTTCAGCCTCGTCTTTTGCACCCACGTGCTGGACTCTGGCATCATGGAGGATGGGGATGTTCACAGAGCGTCCTCCTCCAGTTAGCTGTTTAATTGTCCACCTCCATTCACGACTGGATATGGCAGGACTGCAGAGCCTTGATCTATAGCATGTTGCTTCTGCTGTTTAGCATGCATGTAGTCCTGTGTTGTAGCTTCACCAGGTTGGCACCTCATTTTTAGGTACACTCCTCAATGAACCAGGGTTGATCCCCTGGCTTGTTGGTAATGGTAGAGTGAGGAATATGCCAGGCCGAGGTTACAGATTGTGCTGGAATACAATTCTGCTGCTGCTGATGGCCCACAGCGTCTCATGGATGCCCAGTTTTGAGCTGGTAGATCTGTTCTGAATCTATCCCATTTAGCACAGTGGTAGTGCCACACAACACGTTGGATGGTGTCCTCAGTGTGAAGACGGGACTTCATCTCCACAAGGAATTTGCGGTGGTCACTCCTACCAATACTGTCATGATGTGGAGATGCCGGTGATGGACTGGGGTTGACAAATGTAAGGAATCCTTACATTAATACTGTCATGGACAGATGCATCTGCGACAGGTAGATTGGTGAGAACGAGGTCAAGTAGGTTTTATCCTCGTGTTGGTTCGTTCACCACCTGCCGCAGGCCCAGTCTGGCAGCTATGTCCTTCAGGACTCGGCCAGCTTGGTCAGTAGGGGTGCTACCGAGCCACTCTTGGTGATGGACATTGAAGTCCCCCACCCAGGGTACATTCTGTGCCGTTGCTACCCTCAGTGCTTCCTCCAAGTGGTGATGAACATGGAGGAGGACTGATTCATCAGCTGAGGGAGAGCAGTAGGTGGTAATCAGCAGGTGGTTTCCTTGCCCATGTTTAACCTGATGCCATGAGATTTCATGGGGTCCGGAGTCAATGTTGAGGACTCCCAGGGCCACTCCCTCCTGACTGTATATCACTGTACTGCCGGTGGGACAGGACATACCTAGATGTGGTGATGGAAGAGTCTGGGACGTTGGCTGAAAGGTATGATTCTGTGAGTATGGCTATGTCAGGCTGTTGCTTGACTAGTCTGTGGGACAGCTCTCCCAATTTTGGCTTGGTTTGCCTTTGTCGTGTCCGGTGCCTAATGGTCCGATGCCGGGTGGTCCGTCCGGTTTTATTCTTATGACTTTTTGCAGCGAGATTGTACAACTGAGTGGCTTGCTATCCCATTTCAGAGGGCGATTAAGAATCAACCACATTGATGTGGGACTGGAGTCACATATCGGGTTAGGGAAGGAAACCTGCCGCCCTTAAGGACATTAGTGAACCAGATGGGTTTTTACGACAATCCGGTAGTTTCATGGCCACCATTACTGATATGGTGGGTCCAACATTATTCCAGCTGCATCTCTTTCTGCAAACCACTCAATTCATAAACCAAGAATAAGATATCTCGCAGCAGGTTTGATATTAATGTCACTCCTCTTCAACAGAACCAAATCATTACAACCTGCAGGCTGACACCATTGCTGGTAAAGCCTTCAGTTGCATTGGTCCTGTTAACTGAAACTCTTCCTAGAATTCCACCTTTGAAACCCCATCACTTCAGCCAAACTTCCGCAGCTATTTTCCTGGCTCAGCAATTGTTCCCAATCGCTTCATGTGGATTCCCCTCACCATTCTTCAAAAATCAAACCTTTATGAAATCAAATTCACCATACTGTGATTAGTAATATACAGCAACATTTTACAATGGCATTGTGACAATGATATCCTGCACAGAGCTTCAAAGCAGGCCACAAACCGCTCATTTGACACTGATGTCACGGTCTAATTCAATGTCTATTACTTCAGCTGAAATGCCTCATTACTCATATCTCAGCCCCATCAGGTAAGGCTGCAGCTACATTGACCATATATGGGAAAACCCACGTACAAGCACAATCTTTTGGACAACCTCAAGCTTCCTGTCTTCTTCCTCCGGCAATGCAGCAGTGACGAGACAGCTTTATTTCCACCAGAACCAGGGAAACCTCACTCCAGACAAGCATTTTTATATTTTTAAGATGTCTTTTTGCACCTGAAAGGTTTCAAAATGAGCATTTAATTTTAAAAAAATTTGCAAAACTGATCACTCCTGCACTGATTTATAAAGTACAATAAGAAATTTGCAGATTCCCCAAAGCAGGCCTTCAAATGCAACTGTATTAATATTTCAGTTCACAAAGGCTAATGCAGTCACCATAGCATACTCGGAGCTGGCTGTTTCTCACAACATCCCCAGAAATAGCTAACATTTTCCAGATGTTTGATTCCAGTGTAAGGGACAATGGCTGGAGATGACGTGGATTGTATGCAGCACAAGACATCATGAAACAATCTCTCTGACATGGCAACAGCTCTTCTGGTAACTACTATTGACACGAGATTAAAACCACAATCTCGTTATGCTGCTCACTCACCATCATTTCTTTACCCTCGCAAAATCATTCAATCATCCTCTTTACGTACTTCCCAAACACCTTGCTGCCTGTGTCTCAGAATGGAAGACATAGTGCTCCAGGCTTTGCAAAGCTGCTGCGGAATCAGTGAATAGAAGCCAGACTGTCTTGTTTTTGAGGAGAAGCGAGGCCTGCTCTGGAAACCCTTGGAAGGAGAAAGTGTCCAGCTGAATCACACTGCATTCGGATCTGGTCTTCCATCCTCGAGTACAGTTCACAGTCATTGACAGGGCACCCTCATGTGTTGGTGATATCCTGGCACAACCCCCTCCCCAGGAAATCTATAGTGGGACTATAGGAGAGATGGTGATTCCAGGGAATTAGGAACATACGAACAGGAGTAGACCATTTAGCCCCTCGAGCCTGTTCCACCATTCAATGAGATCATGGCTGATCTGTGACCTAATTCCATATCCCTGCCTTAGCCCCATATCCCTTAATACCTTTGGTTAACAAAAATCTATCAATCTCAGATTTAAAATTAATTGAGTTAACGTGAACTGCAGTTTCCTAACATCACTCCTGAAAGTCCTGGCACTAATTTTTAAGGCTATGTCTCCTAGTCCTAGACTCCCCAACCAGCAGAAATAGTTTCTCTCGATCTACCCTATCAGTTCCTCTTAATATCTTGAAAACGTCAATCAAATCACCCCTTAATCTTCTAAATTCCAAGGAGCACAACCCTAGTTTGTGTAATCTCTCCTCGTAATTTAACCCTTGGAGTCCAGGTATCATTCTAGTAAATCTACGCTGAACTCTCTCCCAGACCAATAAGGTGCAGGGCCCAGAACTAACCACAGTATTAAAGGTGTGGTCTAACCAGGGCTTTGTATAGCTGTAGCATAACTTCTACCCCTTTGTATTCTGGTCCTCTAGATATAAAGGCCAGCATTCCATTAGCCTTTTTGATTATTTTCTGTACCTGTCTATGACATTTTAATGATCTATGTACATGGACCCCTAAGTCCCTTTGGTTCTCCACTGTTTCGAGCTTTTCACCATTTAGAAAGTACTCTGATCTATCTTTTTTAGGTCCAAAGTGGACGACCTCATACTTGCCTACACTGAAATCCATTAGCCACAGTTGTGACCAGTCACTTAATCTATTAATATCTTTGTAATTTTATGCGTCCATCTACACTGCTTACAATGCTGCCTATCTTTGTGTCATCGGCAAACTTGGATATGTGGCTCTCTATCCAGTCATCTAAGTCGTTAATAAATACAATGAATAGCTGAGACCCCAACACAGCTCCCTGTGGGATACAACTAGTTACATCCTGCCAAATTGAGTTCCAGCCCATTATCCCTACTCTGGCTTATGCTGCTCAGCCAGTTTCCTAACTAGGTTTATAATTTGCCCTCAATTCCATGAGCTTCAACTTTAGCTAACAGTCTCTTATGAGGGACTTTACCAAATGCCTGCTGGAAGTCCTTGGAATCAACAGCCATAGACATTCCCCTGTCCATTACTTTAGTCACCTCATCAAAAAAAATTCAATCAGGTATGACCTACCCTTTACAAATCCACGCTGGCTTTCTCTGATCAGCTGAAAATTTTCAAGGTGTTCAGTCCCTCTATCCTTCATTATAGACTCTAGTAATTTCCCAACAACAGATGTTAGGCTAACTGGTCTATAATTCCCTGGTTTCCCTCTCTCACCTTTCTTAAATAGCGGAGTGACATCTAAAGGAACGGTTCCTGAATCAAGAGAACTTTGGAAGATTATAGGTGGGTTCTACAATGTTCTCACCAACTTCCTTTAAAACCCCAGGATGGAAACCATCTGGTCCTGGGGATTTGTCACTCTTTAGTGTCATTATTTTCTTCATTACTGTAAATTTGCTTATGTTATTTATGGTGAGACCCTGTCTATGATTCAAAGTTAGTTTCCTTGGGGTGTCCGGCATGCTATCCCCTTCCTCTACAGTAAATACTGATACAAAGTAATTATTTAACATGTCCACCATTTCCTTATTTTCATTTACAATATCACCATTATCAGTTTTTAAGGGGCCCACATTGCTCTTGATTACCCTTTGCTAACATAATTGTAAAAAATGTTTGCATTGATTTTGATATCCCTTGCAAGTTTCTTTTCATACTCCCTTTTTGTAGCTCTTGCTATCTGTTTAGTCACCCTTTGCTGTTCTTTGTATCTCTCCCTATCGTCAGGATCCGTGCTATTTTTTGCATTTTTGTATGCTTTTTCTTTTAGTTTTATGTTGTCCCTCATCTCTTTGGCTGTTTTTTTTTGGCAACTGTTTCATCGTCCCTGCCTTAGTAAGGACAATGATGCCTAGGTTCTTTGTTCCACCCTCAGATATCTTCCCTGAGGCTGTGCTCATATTTGGCTAACATGTAATGGTCAGTTATAACCAGAATGGTGCTGCTACCAGACCACACCTACATTCCCTTTTATTTTCTCATAATAACATCAAGGAGGCGTTCAGGTCTGTGTCCCAATAGTACTCAAATACTTTGCTTCCCCTCACCTATGCCCTCAGTAGCTTCATCTTCTCTGCCGTGCTGTAAAGACCCACCCAGTTGAATTCATTTCTGCTACTTGGAGGCAAAGATATTCCAGCTTCCATTAAGCAGACCTGTCTCCCATACTCAGTGCAAACGTTGCCCCAAGAATGGCCCTCGACAAAATGTTAGCAAACAACATTGTTGCACGCAGTCCACTCAACTATGGGCTCCCAGGTGGTGTTTTTTTTTGCAATAGAATCCAATTCACTACTTGGTCTATGGGAAGCTTATGTTCAGCTCAGTCTTCTTTCCTTCATCATCCAGCTCCTTAGTTATAATGGCAGGAGTAAAGGATCCTGTAAGGATGGCATAACTTGCCTATTCCAGATCCTTTAGCAGGTGATGTCCCACCATTATATCTTCAGGCTCAACACTTTGGTGCCCCTACTTCCAAATGGCTCCCTCATGATAGGATAGTGACAATATTAAAGGAGGTAGATGATCTAAGGCGTAGCTCTAAAGGACTCCTGTCTTCATTTCAAACCATTATGGCATTGTTCCCTCAGTCCTCACACAAACTAGCATTTCTTCATTAATGTCCTTTTGCGGTATAGTAATTTTTCCAGATTTCCGCTGAGCTTGGGCCTCTCCCAGACGCCTCCTACAAACAGCACACACAGAATAATACTCCTTCACAATGGATGACCCTCGAAAAATCCCTTGAAAGCTCTGCGGTATTAACCCACAAGCTTCGAATACTGCTCTATGTCTGAGTGCTACACCCAGTTTTATGATGTTGAAAACAAAGACAAAAGTCTTGATCACGATGGCAACAGACCAAATGCAATAGTAGACATACCCACAGAAAATCCCTTGTATAACAAGGGGAGGTGCTAATTGAAAGCAAAATACTGCAGATGCTGGAAATCTGAAATAAAAACAGAAAACGCTGGAGAAGCTCAGCAAATCAGACAGCATCTGTGGAGAAAGAAACAGAGTTAACGTTTCAGGTCGAAGACCTTTCGTCAGAACTGGAAGATATTAAAAGAGTTAAAGTTTTTGAGTAAGTACAGAGCCAGGGAAAGGGGAGGGAGAGGGAGGGGAGGAAAGAACAAAAGGGAAGGTCTCCGCTAGGGTGGAGACCATGAGAGATTAAATGACAAAAAGGGATGATGGTGCAAGGCAAGGAAGGTGGTAATGAGACAGGTTAAGAAACAAAACATTGATCAGTAGCAGCTGTAAATGACAACATAGGAACAGGAGTAGGTAATTCAGCCCCTCGTGCCTGCTCCGCCATTTGATAAGATCATGGCTGATCTGTGATCTAACTCCATATACCTGCCTTTGGCCCATATCCCTTAATACCTTTGATTACCAAAAAGCTATCTATCTCAGATTTAAATTTAGCAATTGAGCTAGTATCAATTGCCGTTTGCGGAAGAGAGTTCCAAACTTCTACCACCATTACCAACACTAGCTGACTGAAAAAAAATGGAAGCAGTAGTTATGATCTGAAGTTATTGAAATCAATGTTGAGTCCGGAAGGTTGCAAACTGTCTAAACAAAAGATGAGATCCTGTTCCTCGAGCTTACGTTGAGCTTCATTGGAACAGTGTAAGAAGCCGAGGGCAGAGAGGTCACAGTAGGTGTGGGAAGGGGAATGAAAATGGCAAGTAACTAGCAGGTCAGGGTCACGTTTGCAGACAGAGCGGAGGTGTTCAGCAAAGCGATCTCCTAGTCTGCATTTGATCTCCCCAATGTATAGGAGATCACATAGTGAGCAGCAAATATATTATACTAAATTGAAAGCAGTACAAGTAAATTGCCGTTTCACCTGGAAGGAGTGTCTGGATGGAGGTGAAGAGGCAGGTGTTGCATCTCCTGCGCTCACACAGGAAGGTGCAGTGATTGCTAAATTATTACCTTGTCCGTAATTATCCGTAGTTGCTAGAGTTTGTGCTCTCAACTTCTGGACCCCGGGAATTTACTTTAAAGAGCTCACTATAATCAAATACATTCAATACGGTGAAAATACAACATGTAGCATTTCCAGGGATGATCCTTTTCTATTCATCCATGAACAGACACAGGTAACAAAATAGCAGAGTGAGTTCAATAGGCCAAATGGCCTTCACCTGTTCCTTTGCTGTTAGGAATTACCTTCGGCCTTAACCTCTGCAGCACATACAATATACGTCTCTGCTAATTCAAAGCTGTCTTTTGCTCAAAAAAAGTTATACTGTAGTTCAAATTAAGCAATTTTAAATAAAACACAACAGGAGGTGTTTTTGCAGGATTTCAATTCAAAACATATTTCAAATTAAGAGTGAACTGCGAAAAGGAAGGCACCCTACTCCTGCCACAAATCCCTTCAGATTGGAAGTCGTGATGAGGCACCAGTACCTTTGACACTGTCAGACTGTCAGCCCTTCCCTGGGAGGTGGGGCTCATGAAGACAAGAGAGGTAGAACATAGGAACAAGAATAGGTCATTTAGCCCCTCAAGTCTGTACCGCCATTCAATGAGATCATGGCTGATTTGTGTCCTAACTCCACATGCCCACCTCAGCCCCATATCCCATGGAGAAGTTGCTACTGTCAACGTAATAAACGCTGCAAGGACACTGAACCACAGAAGCTGTACTTCATTATATTAACTCTAATAATTAGACAGCATACAAGTGAAGAAATAACTATACAGAAATGAATAAACCAGATTACTAGTTGCGTGCAAAGAACTCAGTTGATTACAAGGAAACTAATGTCACTTCCACATCGATTGACAAATGAACTTTAAACAAAACCGAGCTGAGGTTATGACAAGGAAGAAAATGGAGATTTACATGCCCAAAGAACTCAACTTCACACAACGCACAAATGCACCACATCCTATATTTCTATTTCATATCCCCCTTTTCCATTTGAGTTCCACAGCACAAGGTTACTGAAGGGAGGTCAAATGTGGGATGGGGAGATCTCAGACACAGTCACTGTCTTGCACGTCAACTTACCACATGTTCAATTATACACATATCCTGCTTCCTTAACGTGGCCGGCGCGGCGGGGGTCCACCCCACGCCGGCCGGCCGGCAGGGGCCCACCCCAGACTGGCTGGCTGACTATGACCATCCCAGCCACCACTGCTGCTCTGCCATTTCTCCAAAGGCTCCCAGTCTGTTTGGGAAGTCTGTCACATTTGGATCAGTAAATGGGCATTTAACAGCTTTTGTCAAGTGACTCTATTGAAGCCACTGACAAGGACTGTTATTAAGAATAAACCATCTGCACATTGTGTAATTGGTGACCCACGTGCAAAGCAGAGAGAAGGTAAATACAGTGGAAAAGGGAGATTACCCAATCGCTGTATTTTTTGAAACTGTGAGGAGTCTAATCTCCATTAGTGTGGATCAGCAACATTCTAGTCTAATTCAGAGACACTCCACTGACACTACTCCCAGGTCTGATACCAGGTGATGCCTCAAACTAAGGTGCAGTCATATCATTCGAGTTAACCATGATTGGTGTTTTGATTTAATGATGATCGTGGACTAAGCGGTGAGGTTGCAGGTTGTGGTGGTGCATTGGTTACATCTATCAATGTTAACATGGGTAAATGTGTTTTTGACAGGTAGGTTGGTAGGTAAGATGAGGTCAAGTAAGTTACTTCAACATGTTACATCACCACCTGATGCAGGCCCAGTCATTCAGGACTGAGCCAATGAAGGTTCTTGGTGGTGGATATTCTCTCCAAGTAATGTTCAACATGGAGTACTGATTCATCATTTCAGGGGGACAGTGATCAGCAGGTTTTCTTGACCTTGACGTAAAGCCATGAGATTTCATGACGTCCACAGTCAATTTTGAGGACTCCCAGGGCCAATTCCACCCAACTGTATATCACTGTGCCTCCATCTTTGGTGGGCCTATCATGTCGGTGAGATGGGACATACCCAGGGAGCAGCCTGGGATGTTGCCGATAGATATGATTGTTAGTATGACTATGGCAGGCTGTTACTTGACTAGTCTGTGGGACAACTCTCCCAACTTGGGCACCAGCCCAGAGATATTAGGGAGGACTTTACATGGCCGACTGGGCTATGATTGGCTTAGTCTTATTTTGATACCAAGCCCGAGATGTTGCCAATTTACTTATTGAACTTTGTAACGATTGTTTTTACAACTAGATGGCTTGCTAGGCCATTTCAGAGGGCATCAAGAATCAGCCATGTGGGATTGGAGTCATGTGTAAGAAAGACCACGTTAGGGTGGCAGATTCTTCCCTGAAGGACATTAGTGAACAATTTGGGTTTTTGTGACAATCCGACAGCTGTCATGATTATTTTTCTAATGTCAGCCCAAAAATGACCAGATTTATTGATTTCAATTTCACAACTTGCCATGTGTTATTCGAACTCTCAACCTCTGGGTTGCTGGTCCAATACCATAGCCCATAGGCTGCTGTAAACTTCAACAAATGCTCCTAGGAGCATTTTTACTAAAATTTTGGTAACCCGGATTTTCAGGTCTGCTGCCCTTCGTCATACAGCATTATTCTAACCTCCAAAAGTACATCAAAATTGTGATGTCAAATCAAACATACCACTGTACTGAAAGATTTTCTTCTGAGAAAAATCATATTTCAACAATTCAATAACTTCTACAGAAAGCTCTCAGTATAACCATAGCACTAATGCAGTCAATAGCCTTCCTGTTTAGGATGTGTAAACCACTCACTAGGTTACTTTGCATTAATTGATGATGTCCTTCACCCACTACACAGCCAGTTCTGAAAATTGGAAATTCTGCATTGGAAATAAAACTTTAATACGAGGTTTCATCATATAGCAACCAGAACAGAAAACTGTCATTTCAAAACATACAGGGTGCTAATGTTCACAACAAACCTTTCACTTTCATTACAAACTGAAAATTGTTCAGGGACAATACCAAGAGCAACAAGGATATTTAATAAACGTTTCAATGTTTCAAACTACCTACATTTAATTTTTCTACTGTTTCCATGCCTCAGTTGCTACACACATCAGCTTGAGGGCAATGAGACAGAATGGCAACTACTCCCGAAAATCAGGAACAGGACCGGGTGGTGCACCGGGTTAGATATGGTCCCTTTGGCTTCCTCGATAATTCAGCAGGTTTATTCACTTAGTCAGACAGACAGCTACACAGACCAGGGAGGTCCCAAGTTTGATCACTGATCTGTGCTGAGTTCACTGATCTCAGCTAGGGCAGCAGTAGAAACACTACAACTGACCCGGGCACGCCTGGGATAGGAAGAAGAAAAGCATCCAATCCAACAATCCCATGCTGAAAACTGTACTTGGAGATGTTGAGCAAGACAGAATTGAACATGGCTGTGATGACCCTTCAGTCAATCAGCCCGCTGACACTCAATGTCTCGGCTCTAGCATTAATAAGAAGCAGTGGGTGAGGTATGGGTGGGGGGGGCGCTTGTGGAACTGGAGCCAAGTAAGGAGTCAAAACTTTAAGAGGAGCCGTGAATGGGAAAAATCTTGTCCCTGGGTTTGAAAAGATCAAAGCTTTTGAACTTTGGGAATGGATAAGAAATTGGCTGAAAGGTGGATAACGGGTACTTGTTGGAGGAGATACTTGTTATGATGTGATTTTAAAATAAATTTGTTGGACTATAACCTGGTGTTGTAAGATTCCTTACATTTGTTAGAGGAGATTAAGTCAGGGTAAGTACTAAATGGGTACCCCAGGAATCAGTGTTGGGACCACTACTGTTCTAATTTATGTCAATGACTTGGACTCAGAAACCCAATGCAAATTGGTCAAATTTGCAGATGATACCAAACTAGATGGGACAGTGGAACTGGAGGCAGCTCAGAAATTACAGAATGAGATCGTAGAATCTCACAGCACAGAAGGCGGCCATTCAGCCCATCGGGCCTATGCCGCTCTTTGAAAGAGCTATCCAATTCGTTCCACTCCCCTGCTCTTTCCACATAGCCCTGCAAATTTTTTCTTTTCAAGTATTTATCCAATTCCCTTTTGAAAATTACTATTGAATCTGCTTCCACCACCATTTCAGGCAGTGCATTCCAGATTGTAACAACTCGCAACTTAAAAAAAGGACATTAAAGCCAGAATGTGTACAAATGGTTACAGTAGCCTAGTGGATATGTGAAAGTGAATTTAATAAATCTGGCAATTTGAGGTCTAAAATGACAGTGAAAGCTGCCAGATTATTGTAAAAACTCACTTGGGAAAGGAGCCAGCCACCCTACTTGTTCTAGCCTTCACATGACTCCTATCTAACACTAAAAGGTTGATCCTTAATACCCTCTGAACTACTAAGATTGCCAATGAATAACACATTTCCAAAGTTGCCTTCATCCCAAGAATAAATACAGCGTAGATTCACTAGGACGATGAAGGAATGGGAAACTATCGTTTTGAGGAGAGACACGAGATACTGAAACTATTTCCACTGGAGCAGAGTGGGTTAAAAGAAGATTTAAGAGTTTTTGAAAATTATGAAGCATTTTGATAGTGCGAATAAGACGACTATTTTCTCTTGTTGGACACAACGACGAGGGGTCATCAATTTATCAGTCACCAACAAAGTTAGGAGAAATCTCTACACCGAGGGCTGTTTGAGCATGGTATGCTTTGTTGTAGGGAATGATTGAGGAAGAGACTATTTAAAGGGAAAACTGGATAAATATTTGTGAAGCAGAAGTAGATACAGGGTTATGGAGAAACAGAGGGATTAGTTTTGGATTGCTGTCACAGACATGATGAGCTGAAGGACCTTCTTCCATGCTGTAAATTTCTACGGTTCAAACTGCCTCAAGAGACTCTCAGTGCAACAAGACCCTACCAAATTGATCCCTAATGCAAAAGAAAAATTTCTGATGGACAGTGACCAATATGATGCAAGGTTCAAATGCTGAGTCCAGTGTACATGCTTGTACCACTCAGCCCTGTACTCAGTGAAGTGTCGTCTCTTTCCCACAGGCACCCTCATTCCCTGATAAAGGCTCCATATGATACAATACAGGCCAGTCCACACATGCTTCCTCTGGCAGTACTTGTTTGTCCAATCAGTACCATTAATGACCTCAGCTCTATCTATTTCAATTAGTCATTCAAAATCTCAGGCCCAACCTACCAGAAACTGCAGAATTCCTATTGAGATAAGTACTGCAACACCTTAAGTGACACCCTAAAACTAACTGGTTTGGGGAAATGACAAAGTTCAAAACACAGAATGTGAAGTTAAACAGATTCTGTGTGTTGAGATCTTAACGCTACTCTCTGGCATAAATTAACCTCTTCCTAAAAGTGATATGGGATAGGATTCTGATCAAAAATAATAAACTTTAAAAAATTGAAAGCATCATCAAAGCTGAGCTGTTCTGGAAGTATAAATACACCAGAGCGAAATGGAATACAGTGAAGTCTGCTAAAAGAAGCAGAGATCCAGGTGATCAATAATTTTAGATGTAGGTTTTAAATACACTACTAGGAAGCAGGGTGCATTGATACATCAGCATGCCCAAGCCTACCAAAAGTTCAACAGCCAATGATTGACCATCCTGTTCTTTGTGAGCTTCTGAAGATTGTATAGCTTTTCCTCAAATCTACATACTAAAAATCTTGCATAGAGCACACATTTCTTGTCCACAAACCTCACCTTTTATCATTTTTGGTGATTCTTTTGTGTCAACACAGTCACAAAATAGTTCCAGCCACTGACCATTAAGTGACTCATTAAGTACACAGGAACAGGAGTAGGCCATTCAGCCCCTCAAGCTTGATCTGCAATTCAACTAGATCATGGCTGATCTGTATCTTAACTCCATTTACCCAACTTGGTTCCGTAACCCTTAATACCCTTACCTAACAAAAATCAATCAAACTCAGTTTTGAAATTTTCAATTCATCTCTAGCCTCAACAGTTTTTTTGGGGTTGGGGGGTGTGTTCCAGATTTCCACTACCCTCTGTGTGAAGAAGTGCTTCCTGACATCACCCCTGAATGGCCTAGTTTTAATTTTAAAGGTTTTGCCCCCTTGTTCTGGACTCACCCACCAGAGGAAATAGTTTCTCCATATCTACCCTATCAAATCTTTTACCATTTTAAACACCTCGTTCCGATCACCCACCAAACTTCTATACTCAAGGGAATAAAAGCCAAGTTCATGCAACCTGTCCTCATAATTTAACCCTTTTAGCCCCGGTATCATTCTGGTGAATCTGTGCTGCACCCCCTCCAAGGCCAATATATTTTTCCTGAGGTGCGGTGCCCAGAACTGAATGCAGTACTCCAGATGGGGTCTAACCAGAGCTCTGTACAGCTGTAACATAACTTCCACCACTTTGTACTCCAGCCCCCTCAAGATAACAGCCAACATTCCATTGGCCTTTTTAATTATTTTTTTATACCTGTCCATCAGCTTTTAACAATTTCTGTACTTGGAACCCTAAATCTCTGTGGGCCAAGTTTCAGATGTCTCTCGCCAAACTATTGTCATCTTACACACAAAAAAAATCAACTGACTGTAAGCAATACCACAGGCAATTTACTAGTTCTATTTAAGTATCATTGAACAGCATCTACTATTAAATTCCTTTTGTGCTGCCTGCTCAATGTGAAGACAGAGCTTGGCACTAATAGATCAAGTGTTTTTATTTTTAGCTAGCAGATATTCCGTGAGTCAGAGGATAGTCTGAAGTGTGACGCTTACAGGAAGTGCCTGCTAAATGCAAGGATTTAGATTGATCTGAAATCTGTTTTCACACACTTTTTAAAGAGACAATTCTTTTTTTAAAAACTATTTTTGCTCAGAGTCTGCAACCATTTCTCTCTTCTGTTAGCTCTTTACTGCAGCGTTTACTCCTTTAAGCTGCGTGAATTATAGTGTACAATTATGACATTTCCATTGTAGGTATTTATTTTCATGCCTCTATGAATTTTAACATGCAGCAATTTAGTAGTCACATGAGAAGCACCCAACAGTTCAGGTTTTAAAAACACACTTCGGCAGGTCAAACAGACACATCAGACTTTTGAAATTTTAAACAAACAAACACCACTCCAGCAAATCATTGATGTCACACTGGCACCTTATTTATTTGTGATTTTTCCACTACAGGCATTAACTCAATTTAAATCATGAGTTAAAAGTTTAAGAACTTACATTGAAACACACCTTAAATTTCTCAAACATTCCCAAGGAGCTTCACACCCAAAGAGTTATTTTGAAGTATAGTCACCTGTGTTCTGTAGGCAAACACAGCAGCCAATAAGTGCAAAATCCCACAAACAGCAAATAAGATGAATGACCCTTAATGTGTTTTTGGTAGTGTTGACTGAAGGAGGAATGTTGGCCAGGACATCAGGAAATGTCTCTGCTCTTTAAGTAGTACCATAGGTCTATGACATCTACCTGAACCATCAGAATCCATTAAAGGAATAATGCTGAAAATACAGGATCAATACATTCCTAAAATCCAACAAACTGACTAAACAAGTGTGCCCCTAAATGATGAACAAATTCAAAGTGAAATAAAATGGAAAAATAGTCTCTACAGATGCTGCAAGGAGAAAGGGTACATTGGGAGGAATACAATAAAATGCAGAAACACATTTAAAAGGAGTTCAGAGAAGCAAAGAGGAAACAACAAAAAACACAGCAGCAGGGGCTAAACACAACAATTAAAAAACTCTCAATACAGCAGCAGTAAGAGAGCAGTCAAAAAGGAGAAAACCCCAAAATGTGCAAACTGGCTTGAAAGTAAGAAAGAGTGGTGGAGGGAAATCAATAGCAACTTTCAAAAGGGAATTGGATATAAACTTGAAAAGGAAAAAAATTGCAGGGCTATGGGGAAAAAGCAGGGGGGTTGGAAATAATTAGCCCTTTCAAAGAACCGGGATTTGCACAATGGGCCAAATGGCCTCTTTCTGTGCTGTAAGATTCTATGAACACAAATAGTAAATATTCTTAATGATTACTTCCTCCAAGTATTCACAGAAGACATGAACAAAATGCTTTCCCATAGATAACCTAAACAAAATCAATGACTGATAGAAATGAGATGGAACTCCGAGAAAGGCTCAAAATAAATATAATCGCCTGGGTAGGTGGTTTTCTCCCAAAGTGTGGAGGCAGACCAGATAGATGAGGCACTGGACACTTGGGAGGTAGCAGTAGATGGGAAACTGGTTAATGTGGTGCCCTATTAAAAAAGGGAAACAAAACAGTCAACTACAGACTCAATAGTGCAGTATTGAAGGACTACTGCATTGTCAGAGGTACTGTATTTCAAATGAGATGTTAAATTGTGGTTCTGCCTGCCTGATTAGGTGGATGCGAAAGATCCCATGGCACTTTCATAGAATTGTAAACAATTTTACAACACCAAGTTATAGTCCAGCAATTTTATTTTAAATTCACAAGCTTTCGGAGACTTCCTCCTTCCTCAGGTAAATGTTCAGGATCTCCTTGAAGCCTACGCATTTATACATATAGAACAATACATGGTGTTTACAGACTACCCCTGCAACTGCCCGTTGCCAAGGCAATCACCGTGTTCAGACAGAGAGGTGTCACCTGCAGAACCCCCGAATACACATTCAACAAAAAAACAAACAGGGAAAAAAAAGAGAAGAAAAACAGAGAGAGGCAGAAACATCCGGAAGGCAGAGAGAGCCAGCAAATGACCCATTATATTAAAAACAGATAACATTTGTTCGCTGGTGGGGTAACGTGTAGCGTGACATGAACCCAAGATCCCGGTTGAGGCCGTCCTCATGGGTGCGGAACTTGGCTATCAATTTCTGCTCGACGATTTTGCGTTGTCGTGTGTCTCGAAGGCCGCCTTGGAGTACGCTGACCCGAAGGTCGGTGGATGAATGTCCATGACTGCTGAAGTGTTCCCCGACTGGGAGGGAACCCTCCTGTTTGGCGATTGTTGCGCGGTGTCCGTTCATCCGTTGTCGCAGCGTCTGCATGGTCTCGCCAATGTACCATGCTCTGGGGCATCCTTTCCTGCAACGTATGAGGTAGACAACGTTGGCCGAGTCACAGGAGTATGAACCATGCATCTGGTGGGTGGTGTCCTCTCGTGTGATGGTGGTATCTGTGTCGATGATCTGGCATGTCTTGCAGAGGTTACCGTGGCAGGGTTGTGTGGCGTCGTGGACGCTGTTCTCTTGAAAGCTAGGTAATTTGCTGCGAACGATGGTCTGTTTGAGGTTGGGTGGCTGTTTAAAGGCGAGTAGTGGAGGTGTGGGGATGGCCATAGCGAGGTGTTTGTCCTCATTGATGACATGTTGAAGGCTGCGGAGAACATGGCGTAGTTTCTCCGCTCCGGGGAAGTACTGGACGACAAAGGGTACTCTGTTGGTTGCGTCCCGTGTTAGTCTCCTGAGGAGGTCTATGCGATTTTTTGCTGTGGCCCGTCGGAACTGTCGATCGATGAGTCGAGCGTCATATCCCGTTCTTACTAGGCCAACGTTGTCTACCTCATACGTTGCAGGAAAGGATGCCCCAGAGCATGGTACATTGGCGAGACCATGCAGACGCTGCGACAACGGATGAACGGACACCGCGCAACAATCGCCAAACAGGAGGGTTCCCTCCCAGTCGGGGAACACTTCAGCAGTCATGGACATTCATCCACCGACCTTCGGGTCAGCGTACTCCAAGGCGGCCTTCGAGACACACGACAACGCAAAATAGTCGAGCAGAAATTGATAGCCAAGTTCCGCACCCATGAGGACGGCCTCAACCGGGATCTTGGGTTCATGTCACGCTACACGTTACCCCACCAGCGAACAAATGTTATCTGTTTTTAATATAATGGGTCATTTGCTGGCTCTCTCTGCCTTCCGGATGTTTCTGCCTCTCTCTGTTTTTCTTCTCTGTTTTTTTTCCCTGTTTGTTTTTTTGTTGAATGTGTATTCGGGGGTTCTGCAGGTGACACCTCTCTGTCTGAACACGGTGATTGCCTTGGCAACGGGCAGTTGCAGGGGCAGTCTGTAAACACCATGTATTGTTCTATATGTATAAATGCGTAGGCTTCAAGGAGATCCTGAACATTTACCTGAGGAAGGAGGAAGTCTCCGAAAGCTTGTGAATTTAAAATAAAATTGCTGGACTATAACTTGGTGTTGTAAAATTGTTTACAATTGTCAACCCCAGTCCATCACCGGCATCTCCACATCACTTTCATAGAAGAGCAAGAAAATTCTACCAGTGTCCTGGTCAACATTTATCCCATATCAAAAACTGATTACCTGATTATTTATCTGATTGGTGTTTGTGGAACATAGGAAGGAGACCATTCAGCCCCTCGAGTTTGCACCAACATTCAATTAGATCATGCCTGATCTGTACTTCAACTCCATTCACCCGCCTTTCTTCCATATCCCTTAATACCCTTACTCAACAAAAATCGATCAACCTCAATCTTGAAAATTTCAATTGATCCCCAGCTAGCTCCAGAACTAGCCGCGCAAACTGTTTCATAAGACCGTAAGAAATAGGAGTAGGAGTTGGCCATTCGGCCCCTCGAGCCTGCTCTGCCATTTAATGAGATCATGGCTGATCTGATTTTTTACCTCAACTCCACTTTCCCACCCTTTCCCCATATCCTTTGACTCCCTCGCTGATCAAAAATTTGTCAAACTCAGCCTTGAATGTATTCAATGACTCGGCCTCCACAGCTTTTTGGGGTGAAGAATTCCAAAGATTCACGACCCTCTGGGAGAAAAAATTCCTCCTCATTTCCGTCTTAAACAGGCGACCCCTTATTCTGAGACTATGTCCCCTAGTTTTAGATTCCCCCATGAGGGGTAGCATCCTCACAGCATCTACCCTATCGAGTCCCCTCAGAATCTTGTATGTTTCAATAAGATCTCCTCTCATTCTTCTGAACTCCAATGAGTATAGACCCGACCTGTTCAATCTTTCCTCAGAAGACAACCCTTCCATACCCGGAATCAACCTAGTGAACCTTCTCTGAACTGCCTCCAATGCAAGTACGTCCTTCCTTAAATAAGGGCACCAGAACTGTATGCAGTATTCCAGGTGTGGTCTCACCAGCACCCTGTACAGTTGTAGCATGACTTCCCTACTTTTATACTCCATCCCCCCAGAAATAAAGGCCAATATTCCGTTTGCCTTCCGGATTACCTGCTGCACCTGTATGTTGACTTTTTGTGTTTCATGTACGAGGACACCCAGATCCCTCTGTACCACAGCATTTTGAAGTATTACTCCATTCAAATAATATTTTGCTTTTTTATTTTTCCTCCCAAAGTGGATGACTTCAAATTTTCCCACATTATATTCCATCTGCCAAATTTTTGCCCATTCTCTTAACCTGTCAATATCCCTTTGCAGACACTTTGTGTCCTCATCACAACTTGCTTTTCCACCTATCTTTGTATCATCAGCAAATTTGGCCACAAGACACTCTGTCCCTTCATCCAAGTCATTGATGTATACTGTAAATAGTTGAGGCCCCAGCACTGATCCCTGCGGCACCCCACTAGTTACATATTGCCATTTTGAAAATGACCCTTTTATCCCGACTCTTTGTTTTCTGTTAGTTAGCCAATCCTCTATCCATGCCAGTATATTACCCCCAACACCATGAGCTCTTATCTTATGCAGCATCTTATCGAATGCCTTTTGGAAATCCAAATATACTGCATCCATTGGTTCCCCTTATCCACCCTGTTTCAGTACAGCTACAACACTGGCATCTACCCGACAATGTGGAAAATTGTCCAGGTATGTCCTGTCCACAAAAAGCAGGACAAATCCAATACAGCCAATTACCACCCCATCAGTCTACTCTCAATCATTAGCAAAGTGAAGGAAGGTGTCGGCGACAGTGCTATCAAGCGGCACTTACTCACCAATAACCTGCTCGCCGATGCTCAGTTTGGGTTCCGCCAGGACCACTTGGCTCCAGACCTCATTACAGCCTTCGTCCAAACATGGACAAAAGAGCTGAATTCCGGAGGTGAAGCGAGAGTGACTGCCTTTGACATCAAGGCAGCATTTGACCGAGTAGCCCTAGCAAAATTGAAGTCAATAGGAATCGGGGGAAAACTCTCCAGTGGCTGGAATCATACCAAGCACAAAGGAAGATGGTAGTGGTTGTTGGAGGCCAATCATCTCAGCCCCAGGACATTGCTGCAGGAGTTCCTGAGGGCAGTGTCCTAGGCCCAACCATCTTCAGCTGCTTCATCAATCGCCAAATCCCCCACCATCAACATCCTGGGGGTCACCATTGACCAGAAACTTAACTGGACCAGCCACATAAATACTGTGGCTACAAGAGCAGGTCAGAGCCTGGGTATTCTGCAGCGAGTGACTCGCCTTTCCACCATCTACAAGGCACAAGTCAGGAGTGTGATGGAATACTCTCCACTTGCTTGGATGAGTGCAGCTCCAACAACACTCAAGGAGCTCGACACCATCCAGGACAAAGCAGCCCGCTTGATTGGCACCCCATCCACCATCCTAAACATTCACTCCCTTCACCACCGGCGCAATGGCTGCAGTGTGTGCCATCCACAGGATGCACTGCAGCAACTCGCCAAGGCTTCTTCGACAGCACCTCTCAAACCCACGACCTCTACCAGAAGGACAAGGTCAGCAGACACATGGGAACAACACCACCTGCATGTTCCCCTCCAAGTCACACACCATCCCGACTTGGAAATATATCGCCGTTCCTTCATCGTCACTGGGTCAAAATCCTGGAACTCCCTTCCTAACAGCACTGTGGGAGAACCTTCACCACATGGAGTGCAGCGGTTCAAGAAGGCGGCTCACCACCACCTTCTCAAGGGCAATTAGGGATGGGCAATAAATGCTGGCCTTGCCAGCGACGCCCACATCCCATGAATAAATAATAAAAAAAAGCATCAACAGCCTATTGGGGGGGCCATGATGTGGAGATGCCGGTGATGGACTGGGGTTAACAATTGTAAACAATTTTACAACACCAAGTTATAGTCCAACGATTTTATTTTTAATCCCACAAGCTTTCGGGGGCTTTCCCCTTCCTCAGGCGGTGTGGAAAAAAAGAGTTCCACACTAGTGTGAAAAAGTGCCACTTGATTTCACGCCTGAACGGCCTATCTCTAATTTTAATATGCTCCATTGTTCTGGATTCCCCACCAGAAGAAACAATTTCTCTCTATCTACTCCTTTAATCATCTTAAACACCTCAATTAGATCACCCCTTAATCATCTGTACTCGGGATAATGCAAGCCAAGTTTATGCAACCTGTCCTCATAATTTAACCCTTTAAGCCCTGGCATCATTCTGCTGAATCTGCGCTGCACCCCCTCCAAGGTCAATGGGCAAGATTTTGCTGAAGCGGACCATCTCATGGCATGCCCCTTTAGTTAGACTTACAATGGCACGTTTAGTTTTTAAAATATCTTGCCCACAAAGTTGCTGGAAGTGCGAGCTGTTAACGGCGCAGTGAGAGCAACAGATGAACAACAGTTCAAACAGTCTATGTACCCAATGAGATTAAAGGATTGAAAAATGAACAGAGGAAGGACTGAGAAAGAGGGTGAATTAAGAGTGGGTGAAACTAGAACTAGGGGGCATAATCTTAGAATAAGGGGCTGCTCTTTCAAAACTGAGATGAGGAGAAACTTCTTCACTCAGAGGGTAGTAGGTCTGTGGAATTTGCTGCCTCAGGAAGCTGTGGAAGCTACATCATTAAATAAATTTAAAACAGAAATAAACAGTTTCCTAGAAGTAAAGGGAATTAGGGGTTACGGGGAGCGGGCAGGAAATTGGACATGAAGCTGAGTTCGGATCGGTCAAGGCCCTGTGGGTGGCGGAGCGGGCCCAGGGGCTGAGTGGCCGGGTCCTGCTCCTACTTCTTGTGTTCTTTAGATTTGAGGTCAGGATCAGATCAGCCATGATCTTATTGAATGGCGGAGCAGGCTCGAGGGGCCGTTTGGCCTACTCCTGCTCCTATTTCTTATGTTCTTATGTTATGTTCTTACGTTCTTAATGCTAAATATGGTACAGAAAGAGTAGGAACAGAAGATTCGATTGAGGGGGAAAAGAGACAGAAAGGAAAAACGAGGGAAAAAAAAGTGTTTTTAAACTCCCCTAAAACAATTCACAACCTGAAGAGACTCCACACTTAACTGTTCACTTTCTCAGCGAGGGGTTAATTGGCAGTCCTTAACAATTATCACATTGTTAAAAGGGCACTTATGATGTTAGTTACTAGACTTAACTTTGTGGCGAGTCCAATTGGCAATTAATACGCAAATGCAGCAACTTCATGAAAATCTCGGGGAGATTAAACGTGAGATGCTGTTTCCGCGAAGCTGCCGGTGGAGCGGTGCAAATCTGCAGACAACTTATAGTGATTCGTAATTCACGGGACAGCTCGTCCTCGCCACTAATTTCTGTCCGATTTGCACAGTAACCTCTTGCGTCGTTGAGAAACTATTATTTCAGAAAATTCTAGGCCAATATATCCTCCCTGAGGTGCAGTGCCCAAAACTGAAGGCAGTACTCCAGATGGGGTCTGACCAAGGCTCTGTACAACTGTAACATCACTTCCTCTTCTTTGTATTCCAGCACCCTTGAGCTATAGGCCAACATTCCATTAGCCTTATTAATTACTTTTTGTACCTGACCACCAGCTTTTAATGATTTGAATACATGGACACCCAAATCCCTTTGCTCCTCCACAGTTTCTAGTCTTCCGCTATTTCAAAAATATTCCTATTGGTCATTCTTGGGTCCAAAGCAGATGACCTCGCACTTCCCCACATTGAACTCCATTTGCCACAGTTTTTCCAACTCATATAGACATATGTCTATTTCCCTTTGCAACTTCTTGCTCCTGCTGTCCCTCCTAACTTGGTGTCATCTACAAACTTAGATATACAACGCTCTATTCCTCCATTAATATGCATGGTGAAAAACGGATGCCCCAGTACAGATCCCTGGGGAACACCACTTGTCACATTCCATGTTCCCTTTATCCCTACTGTCTCCCACCTCCCAACTAATTACCAACCCAGGTCACAAGAACACCTCCAATTCATAGGCTTTTATTTCTATTCACGATCTCTTGTGCAGAACCTTATCAGTAGAAGACTGAGATTGGGGAATACATGCAGCAGCAGACCTGTAACAAGAGAAAACTACTGTGCGACGTCACAGGTGAGGCAGGAGAGTCCGAGAGGTGAGCACAGTATAAAAGGAGAGACCTAGAGCGGGAGGAGAGCCTGAGAGTCCAAGGCAAGTCATGGCAGCAGAGCTCGCACCCGTGATATGCTCCTCCTGCACTATGTGGGAAGTCATGGACACTACCAGTGTCCCTGGCGACCATGTGTGCAGGAAGTGTCTCCAGCTGCAGCTACTGGCTAACCGTATTTCGGAGCTGGAGCTGTGGGTGGATTCACTGTGGAGCATCCGCGATGCTGAAACTATTGTGGATAGCATGTTCAGTGAGGTGGTCACATCGCAGGTAAAGATTATGCAGGCAGAAAGCAAATAGGTGACCGCCAGGCAGAGTAAAAGGACTAGGCAGGTAGAGCAGGAGTCCAGTGGGGACATCTCCCTCTCAAACAGATATTCTGCTTTGGATACTGTTGGAGGAGATGGCTTATCAGGGGAAAGCAGCAAGAGCCAAGTTCGGGGCACCACGGGTGGCTCTGCTGCACAGGAGGGGAGGAAGAAGAGTGGCAGGGCTTATAGTGATTGGGGATTCAATTGTAAGGGGAACAGATAGGCGTTTCTGCGGCCGCAAACGTGACTCCAGGATGGTATGTTGCCTCCCTGGTGCTAGGGTCAAGGATGTCACGGAGCGGCTGCAGGGCATTCTGGAGGGCGAGGGTGAACAGCCAGTATTCGTGGTCCATATTGGTACTAACGACATAGGTAAAAAAAAGGGATGGGGTCCTGCAAGGTGAATTTAAGGAGTTAGGAGATAAATTAAAAAGCAGGACTTCAAAGGTAGTGATCTCAGTGCTAGTGAGTATAGGAACAGGAGAATAGACCGGATGAATGCGTGGCTGCAGGGATGGTGTAGGAGGGAGGGATTTAGATTCCTGGGACATTGGGACCAGTTCTGGGGAAGGTGGGACCTGTACAAGTGGGACGGGTTACACCCGAGCAGGACCGGGACCGATGTCCTCGCGGAGGTGTTTGCTAGTGCTGTTGGGGAAGGTTTAAACTAGAGTGGCAGGGGGATGGGAACCTGAGCGGGGAGTCAGAAGGGAGTAAAGTTGAGAGCAGCAAGAGAGGGGAAGACCCAGGGAAATTTACAATACAAATAGTACAAACAGTTGCTCAAGAACAAGTGAAAGGCAAAAGCATAGAGCAGCGGAAAGTGTACTTTAGACACGACAGATAAAGTAAAAACTAGAAGGCGTAAGGCGATTAACCCAGCATCAAAGCTGAAGGTCAGGCTAGGGTGTGTGGCCCAACTAAGAGTTCTATATACAAATGCACGGAGTATAAGGAATAAATTAAACGAACTACATATTCAAATTCAAATTGGAGGGTGTGACATGATAGCTATTACTGAGACTTGGCTGCAGGATGGTCAGGATTGGGAACTAAATATACCAGGTTATAAGGTGTACAGGAGAGAGAGGGAAAATGGAAGAGGGGGAGGAGTAGCCTTAATGATTAGAGATGAAATCAATTCAATGATAAAGGGGGATATAACGAGAGGTAAGCAGCCAACAGAGAAATAGGAAAGAAAAAAAGACTATAGTGGGAGTTGCATATAGGAGCCCTGGCAGCAGCTCTGAAGGGCTAGATTGTATGCAGAGATTAGACAAGCGTGTAAGAAAGGCATAGTGGTCTTAATGGGGGACTTTAACCTTCACATCGATTGGGAAAAGCAGACTAGCAACTGTCAGAAAGGTAGTGAATTTCTTGAGTGTGTCCGGGATAGTTTTCTACAGCAGTATGTCCTAGAGGCAACAAAGGGGCAAGCAATACTCAATTTAGTAATGAGTAATGAACCAGATTTAGTTAACAAATTAAGTGTGCGTCAACATCTATCCAATAGTGATCATAACATTATCGAGTTCAATGTAGTGTTTGAAAGGGAAAAAAGTGAATCAGCTGCTAAGATTCTAGACTTGGGCAAGGCCGACTTCAAAGGGATGAGACAGAGACTGTCCACAGTAAACTGGGCAAATCTGTTAATGGGTAAAACGACTGATGATCAGTGGGAAATGTTTAAAGAAACATTTAACGCGATACAGAATCAGTTTATACCCGAGGGGCAAGAACTCTACTTGCCAAAAAAAACAGCCATGGACACCTAAAGAGGTACGGGACAGTATAAGACATAAGGAAAGGGCATACAAAAAGACAAAAAATGGCACAGATCCTGGCGAATGGGGAAGATACAAAGATCAACAAAGGGTTACAAAACAGATAGTAAGAGCTACAAAAAGAGTGTATGAAAAGAAACTCGCAAGGGATATCAAAACCAATACGAAGAACTTTTATAGTTATATTAGGAAAAAGAGGGTGGTCAGGAGCAGTGTTGGCCCCTTAAAAACTGAAAGTGGGGATATTGTCATTGACAATGGGGAAATGGCGGACATGTTGAACAATTACTTTGCGTCAGTATTTACAGTAGAAAAAGAGGACAGCGTGCCAGAAATCCCAAGAAAACTAATATTGAATCGGGGACAGGGACTCGACAAAATTAACATAAGTAAAGCAACAGTAATGAAGAAAATAATAGCACTAAAGAGTGACAAATCCCCAGGACCAGATGGTTTCCATCTCAGGGTTTTAAAGGGAGTAGGTGAGCACATTGCAGATGCCCTAACTATAATCTTTCAAAGTTCTCTGGATTCAGGAACTGTCCCTCTCGATTGGAAAATTGCACGTCACTCCGCTTTTTAAGAAAGGAGAGAGAGGGGAAACTGGGGAATTATAGACCAGTTAGCCTAACATCTGTTTTGGGGAAAATGCTGGAGTCTATAATTAAGGATAGGGTGACTGAACATCGAGAATTTTCAGTTAGTCAGAGAGAGCCAGCATGGATATGTGAAAGGTAGGTCGTGCCTGACAAACCTGATTGAATTTTTTGAAGAGGTGACTAAAGTAGTGGACAGGGGAATGTCAATGGATGTTATTTATATGGACTTCCAGAAGGCATTTGATAAGGTCCCACATAAGATAGAAGCCCATAGAATCGAGGGAAAAGTACAGACTTGGTTCGGAAGTTGGCTGAGCGAAAGGCGACAGAGAGTAGGGATAATGGGAAGGTACTCACATTGGCCGGATGTGACTAGTGGAGTCCTGCAGGGATCTGTCTTGGGGCCTCAATTATTCACAATATTTATTAACGACTTAGATGAAGGCATAGAAAGTCTCATATCTAAGTTTGCCGATGATACAAAGATTGGTGGCATTGTAAGCAGTGTAGATGAAAACATAAAATTACAAAGCGATATTGACAGATTAGGTGAATGGGCAAAACTGTGGCAAATGGAATTCAATGTAGACAAATGTGAGGTCATCCACTTTGGATCAAAAAAAGGATAGAACAGGGTACTTTCTAAATGGTAAAAAGTTAAAAACAGTGGATGTCCAAAGGGACTTAGGGGTTCAGGTACATAGATCATTGAAGTGTCATGAACAGGTGCAGAAAATAATCAATAGGGCAAATGGAATGCTGGCCTTTATATCTAGAGGACAAGAGTACAAGGGGGCAGAAGTTATGCTGCAGCTATACCAAACCCTGGTTAGATCACACCTGGAGTACTGTGAGCAGTTCGAGGCACCGCACCTTCAGAAGGACATATTGGCCTTGGAGGGAGTGCAGCGTAGGTTTACTAGAATGATACCCGGACTTCAAGGGTTAAGTTACGAGGCGAGATTACACAAATTGGGGTTGTATTCTCTGGAGTTTGGAAGGTTAAGGGGTGATCTGATCGAAGTTTATAAGATATTAAGGGTAACAGATAGGGTGGATAGAGAGAAACTATTTCCGCTGGTTGGAGATTTTAGGAGTAGGGGGCACAGTCTAAAAATTAGAGCCAGACCTTTCAGGAGTGAGATTAGAAAACATTTCTACACACAAAGGGTTGTAGAAGTTTGGAACTCTCTTCCGCAAACACAATTGATACTAGCTCAATTGCTAAATTTAAATCTGAGATAGATAGCTTTTTGGCAACCAAAGGTATTAAGGGATATGGGCCAAAGGCAGGTATATGGAGTTAGATCACAGATCAGCCATGATCTTATCAAATGGCAGAGCAGGCACGAGGGGCTGAATGGCCTACTCCTGTTCGTATGTTCCAAATGCCCATTGTGACAACATCCATAGACCCTCCCATGTCCACCTGTTAGTGACCTCCTCAGATGCTAATATACACGAGAGCATCCCAAAACTATAGCCACTCACCACAACCTAGCATTAATACAACTGACAACCACATCAGTACACTCCAGCACCACTCATTAAATCCAGTCTTAGTTTTCCACAAGCAACTCTTAGGTGGAATTACTGGTGTACTACATAACCATAAGAGATAGGAGCAGGAGTAGGCCATTCGGCCCCTCGAGCCTGTTCCGCCATTCAATGCGATCATGGCTGATCTGATTTTTACCTCAACTCCACTTTCCTGCCCTTTCCCCATATCCTGTGACTCCCTTGCTGATCAAAAATTTGTCTAACTCAGCCTTGAATGTATTCAATGACTCATCCTCCACAGCTTTTTGGGGGAAAGAATTCCAAAGATTCACGACATAGCAACATAGAAAATAGGAGCAAGAGTAGGCCATTCAGCCCTTCGGGCCTGCTCCGCCATTCAAAATGATTGTGGCTTATCGTCTAACTCAGTATCCTGTTCCCGCTTTTTCCCCATATCCCTTGATCCCTTTAGCATTAATATATCAGTCTCCTTCTTGAACACATCTAATGACTTGGCCTCCACTGCCATCTGTGGTAGAGAATTCCACAGGTTCACCACCCTCTGAGTGAAGAAATTTCTTCTCATCTCTGTTCTAAATGGCACACCCTGTATCCTGAGACTGTGACCCCTGATTCTGGACTCCCCAGCCATCGGGAACATCCTCCCTGCATCTAGTCTGTCTAGTCCTGTTAGAATTTTATGTTTCAATGAGATCACCTCATTCTTCTAAACTCTAGTGAATATAGGCCTAGTCGACCCAATCTCTCCTCATACGTCAGTCCTGCTATCCCAGGAATCAGTCAGGGAAACCTTCGTTGCACTCCCTCCATGGTAAGGTCATCCTTCCTCAGATAAGGAGACCAAAACACCAAGGCCCTGTATAACTGCAGTAAGACATCCCTGCTCCTGTACTCAAATCCTCTTGCAATGAAGGCCAACATACCATTCATCTTCCTAACTGCTTGCTGCACCTGAATGCTCGCTTTCAGCGACTGGTGTATGAGAAGAAATTCCTCCTCATTTCCGTCTTAAACTGGCGGCCCCTTATTCTGAGACTATGCCCCCTAGTTTTAGATACCCCCATGAGGGGTAACATCCTCTCAGCATCTACCCTATAGAGTCCCCTCAGAATCTTGTATGTTTCAATAAGATCTCATCTCATTCTTCTAAACTCCAATGAGTATAGACCCAACCTGTTCAATCTTTCCTCATAAGACAACCCTTCCATACCCAGAATCAACCTAGTGAACCTTCTCTGAATTGCCTCCAATGCAAGTATGTCCTTCCTTAAATAAGTGCAAGGAATCTTACAACACCAGGTTATAGTCCAACAGTTTTATTTGAAAATCACAAGCCTCCAAAAGCTTGTGATTTTCAAATAAAATTGTTGGACTATAACCTGGTGTTGTAAAATTCCTTACATTTGTACACCCTTGTCCATCACCGGCATCTCCACATCATCCTTAAATAAGGGCACCAGAACTGTACGCAGTACTCCAGGTGTGGTCTGTACACCGGTGTACATGTATACTGTATATAATCAAGGCAATAAAGGTTAATGTATTCTAACCACTGAAAAGCAAAATTCAAATACTTTTCACCATTTACACATTTTATCACGTTACGTTCTAACACAATGCTTTCTCCTCAGCATTATAAAATCATTCAATGTTGCAGTACACAAATCAGCCAATTTGACCATCAAATCTGTGACATTTCTTCCCCACACCCCGCCGTCCCAACATATGCCACAATCTCACGGGATCCAAGGTGAGGTAGCCAATTGGATACAAAATTGGCTTGACGACAGAAGACAGAGGGAGGTTGTAGAGGGTTGTTTTTCAAACTGGAGGCCTGTGACCAGCGGTGTGCCTCAGGGATCGGTGCTGGGTCCGCTGTTATTTGTTATTTATATTAATGATTTGGATGAGAATTTAGGAGGCATGGTTAGTAAGTTTGCAGATGACACCAAGATTGGTGGCATTGTGGACAGTGAAGAAGGTTATCTAGGATTGCAACGGGATCTTGATCAATTGGGCCAGTGGGCCGATGAATGGCAGATGGAGTTTAATTTAGATAAATGTGAGGTGATGCATTCTGGTAAATCGAATCGGGCCAGGACCTACTCCGTTAATGGTAGGGCGTTGGGGAGGGTTATAGAACAAAGAGATCTGGGAGTACAGATTCATAGCTCCTTGAAAGTGGAGTCACAGGTGGATAGGGTGGTGAAGAAGGCATTCAGCATGCTTGGTTTCATTGGTCAGAACATTGAATACAGGAGTTGGGATGTCTTGTTGAAGTTGTACAAGACATTAGTAAGGCCACACTTGGAATACTGTGTACAGTTTTGGTCACCCTATTATAGAAAGGATATTATTAAACTAGAAAGAGTGCAGAAAAGATTTACTAGGATTCTACCGGGACTTGATGGTTTGACTTACAGGGAGAGGTTGGATAGACTGAGACTATTTTTCCCTGGAGAGTAGGAGGTTAAGGGGTGATCTTATAGAAGTCTATAAAATAATGAGGGGCATAGATAAGGTCGATAGTCAAAATCTTTTCCCAAAGGTAGGGGAGTCTATAACGAGGGGGCATAGATTTAAGGTGAGAGGGGAGAGATACAAAAGGGTCCAGAGGGGCAATTTTTTCACTCAAAGGGTGGTGAGTGTCTGGAACGAGCTGCCAGAGGCAGTAGTAGAGGCGGGTACAATTTTGTCTTTTAAAAAGCATTTGGACAGTTACATGGGTAAGATGGGTATAGAGGGATATGGGCCAAGTGCAGGCAATTGGGACTAGCTTAGTGGTATAAACTGGGCGACATGGACACGTTGGGCCGAAGGGCCCGTTTCCATGTTGTAAGCCTCTATGATTCTAATTGAATTGCACCCTTCCCCTCGATCCTCAAACATCAAGACTCTGCTCTCAACACCCACGATTTCTGCCCCTTATTCTCTCCCACTTGCCTCTTCCTACTCGCCAATGCTTAGAAGCTTCCCTTCCTATACCTGACCTCCACTCATCTGTCTGTCTTCGCCCCCCCACCCCCATGCCCATCTCTTATCCTGCTCAATCTTGTCCATAGAGATTAAAATCAGGCTGTGGGTAAACCGGGTATCCAACTCAAACTTACCCCGTTCCCACCAGACGGGTTAGGTTAAAATCAGGTTAAAACCACTCACTCTCCACCATTCTGGCTCTTCACTCTTCCTTCACCCTCAATGCCCGTCTTCCCACCCATCACAGTCTATCTCGATCGTTCTCACATCTTTTTCCCCCAGTCTCAGTCTATCATTCTGTCCCCATCTCACGACAAGTCCGTCTATCTTCCCCCTCAGTCACCCTCTATCTCTCCCGGTGCCCCATCAGTCATCCCCCAGTCACGCTGTCCCTCCCTCCAGTCTCCCTCTCTTTCCCCCAACAAACTCTCCAACCCCCACGTCCAGTCTTTCTCTCTCTCTCTCTCTCTCTCTCTCTTTCCCCCCCCCCACAGTCTCCCTCTCTCTCCCCCCCCACCCCAGTCCCCCCCTCTTTCCCCTCCCCAGTCTCTCTCCCTCTTCCCCCCCTCCCCACAGTCTCTCGCCCTCTTCCCCCCCTCCCCACAGTCTCTCGCCCTCTTCCCCCCCCCCCTCCCCACAGTCTCTCGCCCTCTTCCCCCCCCTCCCCACAGTCTCTCGCCCTCTTCCCCCCCTCCCCACAGTCTCTCGCCCTCTTCCCCCCCTCCCCACAGTCTCTCGCCCTCTTCCCCCCCCCCCCCTCCCCACAGTCTCTCGCCCTCTTCCCCCCCTCCCCACAGTCTCTCGCCCTCTTCCCCCCCTCCCCACAGTCTCTCGCCCTCTTCCCCCCCTCTCCCCAGTCTCTCGCCCTCTTCCCCCCCTCTCCCCAGTCTCTCGCCCTCTTCCCCCCCACAGTCTCTCCCTCTTCCCCCCCCCCAGTCTCTCTCCCTCTTCCCCCCCCACAGTCTCTCTCCCTCTTCCCCCCTCACAGTCTCTCTCCCTCTTCCCCCCCCCCAGTCTCTCTCCCTCTTCCCCCCCCCACAGTCTCTCTCCCTCTTCCCCCCCCCACAGTCTCTCTCCCTCTTCCCCCCCCCACAGTCTCTCTCCCTCTTCCCCCCCCCACAGTCTCTCTCCCTCTTCCCCCCCCCCCCCCACAGTCTCTCTCCCTCTTCCCCCCCCCAGTCTCTCTCCCTCTTCCCCCCCCCCACAGTCTCTCTCCCTCTTCCCCCCCCCCCCACAGTCTCTCTCCCTCTTCCCCCCCCCACAGTCTCTCTCCCTCTTCCCCCCCCCCACAGTCTCTCTCCCTCTTCCCCCCCCCCACAGTCTCTCTCCCTCTTCCCCCCCCCCACAGTCTCTCTCCCTCTTCCCCCCCCCCCACAGTCTCTCTCCCTCTTCCCCCCCCCCCACAGTCTCTCTCCCTCTTCCCCCCCCCCCACAGTCTCTCTCCCTCTTCCCCCCCCCCCACAGTCTCTCTCCCTCTTCCCCCCCCCACAGTCTCTCTCCCTCTCCCCCCACCTCCCCCACA